>NC_050448.1:8836266-9051266 GCF_903995425.1 Onychomys torridus | reverse complement strand
GGCACATCAAGTGGCCTGAAGACTAAGCTCCTCCCCTTGTATTAAGGCTGGGCAAGGCAACCCAGTATGAGGAACAGGGTCCCAAGAGCCAGCCAAAGCATGAGGGACAGCCTCTGCTCCCATTGTTAGGAGTCCCACAAGTAGACCAAGCTACCCAACTGTTACATATATGTAGAGGGCCTAGGTCAGTCCCCTCCAGGCTCCCTGGTTATTGGTTCAGATTCTGTGAGTCGATATGAGCCCAGGTTAGTTGTTTCTGTGGGTTTTCTTGTGGTGTCCTTGACCCCTCTGGCTCCTACAATCCTTCCTCCCTCTCTTCAGCAGGACTCCCTGAATTCAGCCTAATGTTTGACTGTGGGTCTGCATCTCTTTCCATCAGTTACTGGATGAAGGCTCTCTGATGACAATTGGGATAATCATCTGTGGAGGCCCACAAAGGTTTCCTAGTGAGATCTGAGCTTGCTTTATCCAGAAGAGCTGCATTAGAGGATTGCTTAACTATGTGCATGGTTTCTAGGGGATTGGAAGGGTCTGCACTTGGCTGAGCTAGGGGGAGGTCTTTTGCTCCACCCCTTGGCATTCCTATAAAACACCCTTTAGAAGACACAGAAGGGACTGGTAGATAAGGATCCAGGCCCTCCAAAGATTATCCTGTTTGTCTGCTCTCTATCTAAATCTCTTTTCCCTCACTCCTCAAGAGTACCCTGGGGTAAAATGTAAGAGCCGGTCTCCCAGGTGACCTTCCACAATCACCAATCTGTGAGTATAGTAGAATATCGTTAGGCATCTTTACATTGACATGTTGTTTGTCTCCAATCCAGCCTGAGACCCATGTCATGAAAGTGAGCTTGTCTCTCACAATCCCCGGAGTGCCAGGACCCAGCCGCTGGGTGGTTTACATTCTTAGCCAAGTGTTTGGTTAGATGCCAGACTTGTTCACAGGGAACATAGAAGAGGGAAATGGTCTCTTCTAATATGGGTGTTGGTTGAGAAAGGAGAACACAGTTTAGAACCAGATGACCGAAGGGCCCAGCTTCTGGGTATTTCCCTAAATACTACCTGCTCAGTGCTTTTCAAACTGGTTTACAGGCTGGGTGCTTGGAAATCATGGTGTTTTCTTGCAAGACACAAGAGAAGAGAAGTTGATATGTGTATGTACTGTTAAAAATGCAATTTCCCCTTGCAGAAATTACGCTCTAATAGCGAATGCAGCACAAAAAGCCCCCTAAACCTCTTGGAAATGAGTTTCAGTTTCATTCTTGGTCAAGAGAGTAAGAAATGTCCCTACTTCAGTGGAAGACCACTGATCATTCAGCTGGAGCCAAAAATGTGCCAAAGACTTTTACTTCTGATGCTCTGTACCTGTGTCTGAGTTCCCATGATGGTAACCGTGACTCTACTGTTACTGACCCCACTTACTTAGCACCTGTTTTGCAACAGGTACCATTCTAAGAGTTTTGCAAGCATCCCATTGACCATGACAATTCAGCTGGACGGGTGTTATTACCACTGTGCTAATGAGCAGGAAGGCTAACAGTGGCTGCTGGGGGAGCTCCTTGCAAGAGAACACTCCTCTTTCAGTGACCACTCACCAGCCCACTCTTCCTTGTCACAGCTTGGCTTTCCTTTCCAAGAAAGGACATGTAGTTTCTTGATCCAAGAAGCCCTGCCAGAAGTTTCTTCTTATAATTTAGAGAATACTGTATTAGTGAATGTGATAAACCCACATGGATAAGTTCTTGCATATTTATGTGTTACCCCTGCACAGATGGGGAAAAAATTAGTTTTGTTTCTAGGCTGTCCTAGCAGCTTGGGGAGGGAAGGGTGATATGAATTCACAACATGCCCTCAAGGTTGGGCATGCCCAGTGGACCTAGACACTTCTGCCTAGCCATTTCCTGGTCAAAATAGCTATTTCCAGGTCAAAATAGCCATTTGCCAGGACCCCATGGCTTTGCATGGTTGTGTAAAGCACGCAGTGCAACCATGTGATCTATGCACATGTGTGGAGTAGCTGCATGAGCCTGTGTGTGCAGGCGCAGCCCAGCCTTTATAAGCCGGTGCCATATTCCCCAGCTTCTCTCTCTCTTTATTCACGTGTCTTTCTGCAGGCCTGTACACGTCTGTCTTTCTCTTTCCTATCTTAATAAAACTCTTGTTAGTGGATTCTGTCTTGTTTTGTGACATTTCCTCACAGGGAAAGAGCGCCACCAAATAACTAACAAAGGGTTTATTTCAAGGGAAACTAAAGCAGGAACTCCAGGAAGGAACTTGAAGCAGAAGCTATGGAGAAATGCTCCTTACTGGCTTGCTTCAGACTCACCTTCAACTGTTTTTCTTATACAGCTCAAGGCCACCTGCCTAGGGATGGTACCTCCCACAGTAGACTGGATCATAATCAATTAGCAACCAAGAAAATTCCCCCACAGGGCAATCTGATAGAGGTTACTCTGCAGCTGAGGCTCCCTTTCCCCAGGTATGACAAGCTGACAACCAAGATGAGCCATCACATAGACCAGTGGTTCTCACTATTCCTGATGCTACGACCCTTTAATACAGTTCCTCATGTTGTGGTGACACCCCCTCAACCATAAAATTGTTTTGTTACTACTTCCTAACTGTAATTTTGCATCTGTTATAAATTAAAATGTGTTTTTGGTGGTGGTCTTAGGTGACCCCTGCTAAAGGGTTGTTTGAACCCCAAAAGGTGGTGACACATAGACTGAGAACTGCTGATATAGACCATTACATTATGGCTGTTTATTTCTGTACAATGCCACTGAACATGGTAAACTGAGATACTTTTTGCCAAAGTTGACAGCGTAGCTAAAGTTTCCAAAAATCTAAATTATACACAGATATGTTTATATATTTATATGAAAGACATATACTATGTTATGTATCAGCATAACTAATTTTTAAAACCATTTCTGAGTCATGACCCTTCTGAAGGCCCAGTGATAGCCACAGACCCTTTGACCAGAAAAATGCACACAAACAAACACAGCATTTTGCATTCAACTTCAGGGGGCTCGTGGAACCTAAGAGCAGAGCCTCAGTGCTCCAATGCTGAGGAAGACAAGGAAGGATTTTCTTGGCTTCAGGCTACAGTTGACCTTCTCTTCCCTGCACTGACCTGAGATATTTCCCTTAGCTGTTTTCTTGAACATTTATTTTTCAAATGTTTATATTGGTAATATTAAATATTAAACAACCCTTAAATATAAAAAAACATTCTCTGACACCAGGGAGCCTATAGTATTTCCAGTATTTTTTAGAATCCATCATCAAAGGGACCATCCTTCTAACACTAATAAATAACTGGGGCCAGTGAAATGGTTCCGAGGGTAAAGGCACTTGCTGCCAAGCCTGACAACCTGAGTTCAATCCTGGGACCCACATTGTGGGTGAAGAGAACTGACTGTTCCCAAACGTTGTCTTCTGACCTTCACACATGCACCATGGGATATACATATATGTGATGTGTACTTGTGCATAAGCACACACACATGTACAAATAAATAAACACGATAAATAAAAACCAACTTAAGTTCATATTAATAACCCAGAGAGTTCTTATTTTTCTCTCTCTAGGTGACTAGCCAAATTAGATAAGTAAGGCAAAAATCATATAGTATTGCTTCCTCATGATTTCTTAAAGGTAAGAAATAGTTTGGTGGTTTATATAACCAGGAAAAAGTGGGAGTTAGGAGAATGGAAGACAGAAAGGGGAGAGAAATTCAGATGTTGCCGTTTAGAATCATTTGAAGGCAACTTTTTCTTGCTACTTTCTAGAGTCTAGAATCCTTCCTGGTCCGCAGCACAGGTCGTGTAGGGAGGTAGAGGCAAGAAGCCTGGGATTTTCAGGTCAGCCTGGATTCCATGCAAAGTCCTTGCCAGAAGGGAGGGAGGGAGGGAGGGAGGACGCAGGGACGCAGGGAGGGAGGAAAAGCTAACAGAGGATCTAGCACACTGGTGGAACATGTTCCCTTGCCCAGCACACAGAAGGCCTGAGTTTCAACACTGACATCTCAAAAGAAAAGGAAGAAAACAGGGGTTGGGGATTTAGCTCAGTGGTAGAGCACTTGCCTAGCAAGCGCAAGGCCCTGGGTTCGATTCTTAGCTCCAAAAGAAAAAAAGAAAAGAAAAGAAAGGAAAAAGAAGAAAACAAACCTCAGTCTACCTGGCCAGTGTGGTGCCAAATGCCTGTGATCCTAGGACCCTGAGGATAGCATCACCACAATGTGCGGCCAATCTTGTCTACTTGGTAATGTCCAGGACAGCAGGGCTATGGAGTGAGTTCCTGTTTCCAAAACCCACGGAGTGGGGCTGGAGAGATGCTCAGCAGTTGAGAGCACTGGCTGCTCTTCCAGAGGACCGAGAGGTGTATTCCTGTCATCCACATGACAGCCAACAGCTGCCCACAGCTCCAGTTCCAGATCTGACAACCTCTTCCGGTTCCAACAAGGCCTTTGTTATTTTCATAAATGAGAATTTTGTTGGGTTTTTTAATTTTAATTTTTAGAACAGTTTTACTTTCATAAACAAATTGAGCAGAAGGTACAACAATTTCCCATACAGTACCCACCAGGCAAGTCCATAGGCTTCCAGTTAGGAACCACTGCACACCAGAGGGTTCGTTAGAACTGTTGAACTTCCCATGACATGAGTACTGCCCAAAGTCTTTGGTTCACATCAGGACTAACTTGTGGTTTTTTTTCCCCACTGTGGTATTATGGCTAATCTTGGTTGTCAGCTTGACATATGTTTCGAGATATGTGAAACTCCAAGACTGTATTAACTAAATTTACCTTGGATCAGGGGGTGGAGCCAGCAACTAGTTGACAGGATTTAGCCATAGAGAGGACAGAGGAGCCAGGAATGTGGATAGAGAGACAGACGCACAGGAAGGAGGAGGGAGGGACTTAGTTTTGGTTTGGGAGGGGTGGAGAGACAGTCTCTTGTGGGCACCGGCCAAGAAGAAAGGTCAGCTGGTTCCATCTTGGCCTCTCTGATCTAGCAGGTTTTTACCCCCATATCTGACTCCTGAGTCTTTATTAGTAAATAGAACAACTTAGATAAAAACAACAGACCTATCCAGGAAGTCGAAACCTCAATTCAAAAACTGTCTCCATCAGATTGGCCTGTGGACACTTTTTTAACTGTTAACTGATAAAGGAGGTCCCAGTCTACTGTGGGTTAGACCACCCCTAAGCAGGCAGCCCTGGGCTATCTACAAAAAGGTGGCTGAGAAGGAAGGAATGACGCAGCCTCCCACAAGGTCTGCACTTCAGTCCCTGCCTATGGGTTCTTTCCCAAGCTCCTGTCCCGACTGCTTTTCCATCAGTGATGTACTGTACAGTTAAAATACCCTTTTCCTGCCCTGCCCTGCCTTTTCTCAGTGTCTTATCACAACAGCAGAGAAGCAAACATGGACATATGGACTTTGACAAATGTAGCATGGTGTAAATCTACCATCCCAGTATCCAAATAATGCTTTCAAGGCCTACATATCTTATGTGTTCAACCTCGTCGTCTTTTCTCTTTACAGCCACTGGCAAGAACAAGGATTTCTTTGTATTTTCCACATATATTTCCTTTTCCAGAATGCCATAGAGTTATATAGAACACAGCCTACAGACTGACTCCATTCTCTTTGTAAATGCATTCAAGTTCATTCTAAGCCTTTTCACAGCTAAATCATTCCTCTGCTCTGTAAGGTCCTCTGGCTTGTAAGTTCTGAGTCCAAATTCCTGATCTAGGAGAGTGCTCTATGGTTTATTTACCTGTGGAAGACATCATGACTTCTTCTACATTTTGGGGAAGTATGAATAAAGCCGCTATAAACATCGGTGTGGAAGTTTTGTTTAGAAAGTGTTTTGTGATCACTTGGCTAACTCCCAAGATCCATGAGAAGACTTCTGAGTTTTGACCAGGTAATTAATAGGTATGTAGAGGTCAGCAGTATCCCCGGTGAGCCCCCACAATCATTCTGAAACAGGGGAAAGACTGGACCAGGGTAGTGGGCAGATCCTCTCTCACTGAGGCAACAGTTCTAATTTCTCCTAAATAAAACTGTTGATATTGCAGAGAAAGGAGATTAAGAGTGAACGAGCATGGGACTAGTATGTACTGAGCAACATCATGTCAGGCACTGCATGCTTATAACTTCATTTGCTTCTTCATTGGGTGTGAGATTTAGACTCTTGTCTTTATCTTAAAGACTTCAGATGAAATCCCTAAAGTTATAAGTTTATAGATATGCCCAACAGTGAGTTCACAATAGGAAATTGAAAAGTACAAAAAGGATTAGATTATACAGAAGAATATGGGAGTTACCAGCACTTCATTTGAAACAATCATTATCACCATTAACATACCACTTCACACTGTTTACTTCCCTCTGAAAACTCCTGTGGATGTAAAGGTTCCTTTGTGCTCTGTCATGGAATTACATGCCTCCAACACCATCCCAGGGCTTTCTGAGATCTGGAGAACCAACAAAGAATGCCTCTAATGGTGTGTGTGTCCCCTGTTTCTCCTTCTGTACCTGTGTTGGATAAATTAAATGGGTGAGCAGAAGTGGATCCTGAAAGCTGGTCTAAGATGAAGACGGGGTTAAGACTCAGCTCTTACAACAGTGGGCTTAGACCCAGATGCGCTGTTGATGCTCAGTTCTCTGGGAAATCTATGGAAGCTCTCTCAGAGATGAGAGGATATTGTACTGGGCCTGAGGGAACATGCTGCTGTTTTTAGAACACATTGCACTGGGCCAGACATCACTGTCCTCACCATGAGGCAGGCCTTGTGCCACAGTTAGAGTGGAAGTCATCAACATTCAGGACCCTACCCTGTGATGTTTGGAGAGTTCTCTTTGCACCCCCTGTGGAGGCTAGTGTGTATCCGTTTCATACCCGACTCTAAGAAAATAATGAATATAAAAGATAGGAGGCTTAAGCTTAGAGATGTTGTTTTCATCAAGTGTTTGTTTTCCTTACAGCCAAGACCACTTGTCCAAGCGAACCATTGGGTTGCATTTTATTAAAGTGCTTTTAAAACACAAAGACCAAATGTTTTCACAATCTATAGCTGTGGGTGGCCAAACATGAGCTTTGTCTTGTGGTAGAGAGGGAAGGAAAGTTAAGTTCAGGGTTTCTTTCCCAGCCCTATCATTGATCTCACAAAATCTAGAAGCAAGTGTGCCCTTCTCTCCCAAGCCCTTCATTTTTGTTCCGTATAAAATGAAAATGCAGATAATCTGGAAGGTTTTAAATGATGGGAATCAGTTGTGTTCAGATTGTAGAGAATAGACATTTACAATAAACTTTTTGTCAGAAGACTTCCTTTTAATCCCTGGGATCGTGGATGCTAATAGGACAATGCAGGGCAGGAACGACATCCAAATATCAGTACTACTGTGTAAATTAAGGAATAGCACTTCCCTTGGCAGAGAAGTCTTCAGGTATTTTCCTTTTCTGCTTTTGAATGCATATTACATTCAGGAAGTTCTGAATTCCCTCACTACAAAAGGATAGAGAGAGAAAGAATCTGCTCTTGTGTCTGACCTCCACCTGCTACTTCTCCTGGGGGTAATTAGAGGTTTTCCTGACTGTCAGATATATATTATATGTAATAAGTAATGTACACATTTTAAATGTGTGTGTGTGAGAGAGAGAGAAAGAGAGAGAGAGAGAGAGAGAGAGAGAGAGAGAGAGAGAGAGACTTGTAGTCATATTAGGTGTGTTTTCAAGATCAAACAGATATATTTTAGATAGGTCATCTTCAAACCCTTCAGAGATCTACAGAATATGGCATTTAAAATGTTTTAACAACTTAGGAATTTTTCTTTTTTGTTGTGACTATGAGACATGATGACTCTTGGCAGTACCAATCTACTTCAGAGAAAATATGGGTATTGAAGAAACTGCATATGGAATTAACTTTCATTCTGGCAAAAGTTAGCCACTGGACAACGAAGTATCATCGAATCAACTGCTGACAAACAGGACAGACAGGACATGAAACAAAGGACTACCAATTCTTGCCAAAACAAGTGTGATTGTGGCTTTATCAAAAGGCATCTTCTGAAGCCAGGACAATATGGCACCATTCCTGAAGTGAGTGGCCTTTGCAATCTGGAAAAGGTACTGTGCCCTTTTCTTCAAAGGCAGCTGAACAGACAGTGGAACAGCAGATGAAACAGTTATTCTTGAAGAATAACTAAGCTCACCCCTCTCAATAGTAGACTGGAATTTAATAGAGGGATGTGGAGAAGAATGGATGCCAAGATAAAGCCCCCCCCCCCCACACACACACACGCAGCCAAGAAGAATGGACAGCTGAATTTAAAAAAAAAAATCAATAATTTCCAGAATTTAAAATCCTGAATCATGACATGACACTAATGGAATTTCTGGTACATGGACTGCTCTCACCAAATGTGAGATCGAACTGTTGACCTTGCATACATCCTAGTTCACAAATGAGTCTGTCAAATACGCTAAGCCTATAGGCTGAAGATGATGCCCCAACACTGTGGAGAAACCTCAGGTGACTGTCCAAGCAGCTGGCTGTTTCTGTCAACTCACATTTTTTTTGGAAGCTGCTTGCATGCACTTCCTGTTTTTATTTTTTATTAGGTAGTATTATTTCCTTCTTGAGTCTCTGAGGAAGTTGAAGATCAGCTAGTTATAGTTATAATTTTCTTTGTTAAGGATTTCAGAAAACTCACTAAGAGCTGTAAGTGTATAAATTTGAAAGACATTATAAGACAATTCCGTTAGTAATGTAAGTTAGGATAGAAAGTGAATCAGGTACATTTTGGACTTAGCAAAATAGGATAGATAAGGGAATTATTTTCTCTGAATTTGTCAAATACAAATAGACTAGACATTTTAGTTATAACTTTTTTCCTTTTATTAAAATAGAAAAGGGGAAATGTGGTGATACTTTATTTGTAAAATGTGATTTTATTTGTATATTAATAAAGTTGCCTTGGGGTCAAAGCCAGCCATAGCAGAAGCTGGGTGGTGGTGGTAGACACCTTTAATCCCAGCACTTGGGAGGCAGAGCTATTCAGGATCTCTATGTGTTCAAGGATACAGCCAGCATGGTGACACACGCCTTTAATCTCAATACCAATCATATAAGACCTGGAGGTCTGTACAGACAGGAAGTGATGAGGAGGTCACGTGGTTGGGTTTACAACCAATGAGAAAGCAGAACAGGAAGTCTATAAAAAAGAGAAAAACACACAGAAGTATTTCTCTTGCGGAGAGGAAAGACAGAGCAGCAGTGAAGGGTAAGGTTTTCAGCTCTCAGCTATTGCTCTGACCTCTTGGCTTTTAACTCTGCAATTGGCTCTGTGTTTCTTATTTAACAAGGCGGCTACATCTGCATTTCCATGGCCTGCACATGGAAATCAGGGGACATTTCGGAAGTCAGGTCCCAGCTTTCACTTTGAGGCAGAGTCTCTTGCTATTTCCTTTCCTGGGTTGGAAAGTCCAGAAGCTGTCCCTATCACTGCCTCATCTCTGGGCAGGGGAGCTAGAATCACAGATATTTGTATGGATTGGCTCTTTACATGGGTTCCAGGGATCAAAGCCATCATCAGATCAGCATGGTAAGTGCCTTGTTAGGCCAGACTGTACTTAGGCAGCACCACCCCACTCCAGTGACCCCTGCCCCCCACCCTCCCACCCCTATTCCTCTCCTCCACCCCCTCAACCCCTGCTTCCCTTTCACAGATACTGACAGACCCCCGACTGAGAGCAGGGCTGATGAATCAAAATCTTCCAGGTACAATGATTTCTGACTTGGGAAAGGGTGTTTACAGGCTCAGACACTTCAAGGGACTGCTGTTGGTCACATATCTCGCCCTCTGCCCCCTCCCCTGCTGTCTGTTATGGAATGTGACAGCTTCACTGCAGGGTCCTGCTGAAACCTTCCTCGGAAACCTGTACAGAGGGATGCTGCACATGGGCCTGATTCTTCTCAGAGCCACCACCGTGCTGTCTCTCCTGTTAATGCGTCTAATGGACATCTCACCCCAACCGCCTGACTCGATGTTCCTCTTCAGTGCCTAATTTGAGAGACTAAAGCCAAGAATGAAAGCCAATGGCAGGCGGGACCACACCTGGATCAGAATTGCTTATCTTTGATGCCTCTGGCCCTGGATTTAAATCGTTATTACATGTTGGGAACAAACAGAGACCCACAACTGGACAATGTGCAGAGTGAGGGACTTTGGAACACTCAGTCCTAGGTGGGATGTCTTCATCAAGCCCTTCTCTCAGGGCCCAGGCAGATGTGCAGAAAGACTGTCAGAGCCAGAGGACTGAGGACACCAAGGGAGCAGTGTCTTCCAGACACAGGGGGACTGATGTACATATGAACTCACAGAGACGGTGGCAGTATGCACAGGGCCTGCACAGGTCCAAGCTGGATGGGCTCCCAGCACTCAGAGGGGAAAGCAGATGCAAGCTCCCATCTCTAACCAAGAAGTTATCTCTAATTGACAACCGCTTGAAAGGAATTTTCAGTTTTCACCAGTGGAGTCTCACTTAAGGGCAGGCCCCATGTCAGCTATAAGAACTAGTGTGGTCTGTATGGCCAACACAAAACGAACTCAATATATTTTTGTAGATGTTTTGGTTCATATTGTTTTATTTGGGTATTTTTTTGTCTTAATTCCTGTGGGCCACAGGATTGTACAGTGAGAAACTCAGCCAACTGCAGTTTCCTCTCCCTCCACTCTTCCTGGTCCTCTCCTCCACCTCCCCTCTCTCCCAGATCCACTCCTCCTCCATTTCCCTTCAGAAAAAAAAGCAGACCTCCCAGGGATTTCAACCAAACATGGCTTAACAAGTTATAATAAGACTGGGCACAACTGTTCATATTAAGGCTAAATGAAGCAACCCAGTAGGAGGAAAAGGGCCCTAAGAGCAGGTACAAGAGTCAGAGACACTCCACTCTCCCACTGTTAGGAGTCCCACAAGAACACCCAGCTACACAAACATAACATGTATTTAGAAGACCTAGCTCAGACCCATACAGCCTCCCTGTCAGTTCAGTCTCTGGGAGCCCCTATGAGCCCTGCTTAGTTGACTCTGTGGGCTGTATTCTTGTGATGTCCTCAACCTCCCTGGTTTCTGCAATTCTCCCCCCTTTCCATGGGGTTCCCCTAGCTCCATCTGCTGTTTAACTGTGGGTCTCTGCATCTGTTCCCATCAGTTACTGGGTGACATCTCTCTGATGACAATTGGATTTGGTACTAATCTGTGAGTAGAGCAGAATATCACTAGGAATCATTTCATTGATTTTTCCCCCCTAGTCATGTGTTTGGTTCCATCCTGGGTCTCTAGGCTGTCCAGCCTCTGGTTCCTGGCCCTCCAGGCAGTATCAGGTGGGCTCCTTCTTGTGGTGTGGGCCTCAAGTTGAACTAGTCATTGGTTGGCCACTCCCACAAGTTCTGTGCCACCATTACCCCAGCACATCTTGAAGACAGGACAAATTGTAGGTCAAATGTTTTTCATAGTGGAATATTAACAGGGCCATTGTACCTGGCATTTACTCTGGAGTGATGGCCACTTAGACCTTGAAATAATCTCTTGAAAAATATCACTGATTGTTATCTGAGACTTATGGGGTTGCTTTTTTTGGGGAATTTCAGAACCTTAGCATAACCTTAGTCATAAGACATTCCTGATAACCTAGAATTCTTATAATGACTGTGTTTGCTTAGGTAATGGTTCTTTAAGATAACTTCTAGTTCACATAAAAGATTAGGTATGTGGAAAATGACTTTCTAGAAGACCTTTTGTATATCAATAAAAGGAGCTTCTGCAGAGCTCTTGGTCAGTTGGTCCATAGAGCCCCTGCTGCATCCTGAAGGGTCTTTCTTCTTCCATCCCACCTAACTCAGAACATGGTTAGCGGCTGGGTTGGTGTCCAGGTACCACCACTAGAAGCCTTGCCTGCTTATTGAAGATGGCCACTGCAGGCTCCATATCCCCATTCCTCAGAGTCTTCACTAGGGTCACTCTCAAAGACTTCAGGGAGATTCCACAGCACTAGGCTTCCACATTGCCCCCCAAATGTACCCCAATTCCAGTCTTCTTTCCCAGTACTCTCTCCCTCCATCCCCCCTCCAAGCCTGATCCTTCCTGTTCCCATCTTCACCTGCCCCCAGTCCACTGGCAAAATCTATTCTATTTCCCCTTCTCAGCAAGATCTGTGGGTCTCTCCTTTCCTCATGGGTCATTGGCCATTGGCCCGCGAAGGCAAAGGGAGCAGAAGCAGTGATTAGGGTTCAGACAGCTGTGACATGAAGGAAAGACCTTCCCAGCATCAGTTTCAGAGAGACAGCTCATTTTATTATTCCAGGGGTAAGGTATATAAGGAATCTTAGGGTTGTGGGAGAGAAGAACTGATTGGTCATAACACAGCATCTAATTATCATATAGGCAGGAGGAAAGAAAGGGACTCATGTGCTGAGTCCTTATTTGCTTATTTGTAGGGAGCTCTGTGCAGAGTCACCCTCCATACAAGTAAAATCAGGCATCTAAGCTTAGAGACACTGTCCAAATAAGTTTAGGCAGAGAAGGGGAGTCCTGTTAAACCTGAAATGGATGTGGGAGGTCATTGAGCCTCTCTATTGGTTCCTCTTCCCACTGGGGCCACATTCAATAAATCCCCTCTTGTCACCATTCTAGAGGCAGTAGGACCTGGGAGGTAAATGAGGCGGACTAAAGTCTCAGGCCACAGTCAGCTTTATTCAGAGCCTCAGACAGGATTAAGAGAAATCACATGAGTAAAATTCTCATGAGTTCAAACTGTATACAATCACAAGAACAAGCCACACATGACAAAACCATGTTTTTTCCAGAGAGGCATAAACATTTAATTGAATAACACAGCAAGCAATAATGAGTAATCGGAAGTAAGTTCACTCCTGTCTGCTGCACTAGGAGGAACACAAAAGCACATTCCGAGAACAAGTCCCATATTCTGAAGGAACTGAGGTCACAAGACTCTTGTTTTCTTGGAGTATTTTCACAAATACTCAGAATTCTCATCGTATGACTCCATTATTTTTAATATTTATTTTTATTTTATGTTCACTGCTGTTTTGCCTACATGCTAGTCTATGTGAGGGTGTCAGATCTTGGAGTTACAGACAGCTGTGAGCTGCCATGTGGGTGCTGGGAATTGAACCTAGGTCCTCTGGAAGAGCAGTCTGTGCTCTTAACCACTGAGCCATCTCTCCAGCCCATGACTCCATTCCTGGACCATGTTCCAACAAACTTTCTCTCTCTCTCTTTCTTTTTTCTTTCTTTTTCCCTCTTTTCTTCTTCTTCTTCTTTTACTATTACTTTTCTCTTTAAGGCTTTTTGGCTAATGGTGGCCATCCCTAACTTGCTGACATGGCCAAATCCCAGGCTTTGATCCTAAAATCTCCAGTAACCTATATATGCAAATGTGAATTGGTACATTTCTTCTAAGCAATTTGGGAAAAAGAAGAATTAAAAAGGCATCTAGCTTGTGAAATTTTCCATAAACTCCATTTTAATTTCCAGATAGGGTTTCTCTGTGTAGCCCTGACCTGGCTCTGTAGGCCAAGCTGGCCTTGAACTCACAGAGATTTGCCAGCCTCTGCCTCCTGAGTGCTGGGATTAAAGGTGGCACCACCACAGCCTGGCCAGAAACTCCATTTCTTAAGTTTTCCTTTATGTATATATATATTTTATGTGTTTGAGTGTTTCGCCTACATGTATGTCTGTACACTACATGAGTGCATTGTCTTCAGGGGCCAGAAGAGGGCGTCAGATCTCCTGGGACTAATTTACAAAATTGTCATGAGCTTAGATGTGGGTACTGGGACTCTACCCTGGACTCTAACCTAGAAGAGCAGTCAGTGCTCTCAATTGCTGAGCCATCTCTCCAGCCCTGAAACTGAGATGAAAAAGGTTGTCATGTTATTTGTAACAGTAAAAAATTAGAAACTATAAATATTTAATGTAAGGAGTTAATGTAGTAAACTATGGCACATTTATAAATAGATATTATCATATATTCACAGACATAGAAAAGTGTTCTCTATACATTCATAAATCTAAAAAAAAGTTTCCATATATTTTAAAAAGCAAGAAGAAAAAATACTGAATATTTTCAGAGTAAAAAATAATAAATGTTTCAAATGACTGATACATTTATCCATATTTAAACATTATGTAATTATATATACATATTAAAATAGCACATGCTGTCTCATAAATATGTACCATTTTTATATTTTATATATCAGCTAAAAATAAACTGACTTTAAAAAGAAAAATACATGTAGCATCATCTCTCAGCATCCTTGGGGCATTGGTTCTGGGACTTCACAGTTACCAAAACACAGACTCGCAAGTCCCTTGCATACGCCGATCAGTTCAAAGTCAGAACTGAAAGCAGAAAGACTTCATTTGGGGTGTCTTTGGATGCAGTCAGTATCTCACTGAGCCCTCGGTAAGTTTTCCAAAGATGGGACATGAACTTCATGGCCTATCAAGACAAAGCAATAAAAATCCCCCTTTGAGGGGTGTCTATTAAAGTTGTGAGAAAACAGTGTTGTGTGACCAAGAGAAGATAAAGAAAAGAATGTACTTCTGTAGTAAAAAATGTTAAGAGCTGGAATCTGACAACTTCTTGGTGTAGGTCTTGGTTCTCTGATAACCAAGAGTAACCAAATACACACTCGCAGGCAGCAGCAGACTGTGCCTACGTCATTCTTGGGATGGTGAGTCTCCTCCTGGGAGTCTCTCAGGGTTGCTCCATCATCACGTTCTTTCCTTTCCACACCTTCCCAGTGCCTTAACTCACCTCTAAATCACCTGCAATACCTAATATACTCTAAATGGTGTATTAACAGCTGCTTCCTGTATTCTTGGGGACTGATGACAAGAATAAGGTCTACACAAATTACAGAGCCTGTAAGATACAGTTTTTAAAGCTGTTTCCTATCCATGGTGGACAGAGGGCTAGCTGCACAGCAGGAGGGCTCATTCTGTGTTTGTTTCAGTGGTCTAGAAATGACAAATGCCTACTGAGGTTCTCCATGTACCGAAGCCCTTTGCTGCAAATGAAATTCAGTAAGACTTACATCCCATAAAGTAGGAGTACACTAATTTCCATTTTGTCCACAAAACTGAGGCATAGGACAGCTAAGCAACTAAGAAGATTGAATTTGATGTATGGTTGGCAAAGAGAAGAGCCAGGTCTTGCACCAGATTCAGAACCAAAGACTTAGCCACATAATATAGCTAACACCAAGCATGAAACCCAGACACAAAATAGAGTTTAGTTTCTGAAAATATTCCAGCATGGGGAGAAATTACCTTCAAGGGAGATGTAAGAAAGTGGATACAACCAGTGATGCAATGATTCAACAGCCTAATCCAGAGAACTGACTCCAAGGGTAAGAAGAAATTTATGGTGGTCTGCAAGGAACCAAAATGAATTGCCTGAGTATCTTAAAAATGATTCCATTTAATCATAAAATATGCCTCAAATGAGCATTCAGATTTTTTTTGAAGATATGGTTTAACTATTTAGATATGGCTGGCACCTGGAACTTGCATTGTAGACCCTGGCTGCCCTTAAACTTACAGACATCTCCCTCCTGAGTGCTTTGATCAAAGGCATATACTGCCCTACCTGGCTCACTCAGATTTTTGAAGACAAGTATACAAGTGTTTGTATTTCTGAACCTGCCGTGGACTATTGATAAATAGGGTTTAGTCTGTAATGAGTGCTTGGGATGCCTTTTATTTAATAAGTAGTTTCTGTTTTGTTTTGTTTTTGAGGCAAGGACTCGCATAGCCCAGACTAGCCTCATATGAACTAGTAACTCAGGATGACCTTGAACTTGTGACCCTCTTGCCTCCACTTCCTCCCTCTAGGGTTACAGGTACAAGCCACTGTTCCTTGTCACTCCATGCTGAGGGCCCTGGGCTCTGTGCCTGTGAGCACCTGCCTCAAGTGGGCTGTAGCTGCATCATAGGGGATGTCTTTAAAGGTGGCTCTCCTTATGAATTTCAGATTAAATTGAAATATTCAAATATAGACCAAAATGAGGCTTTCCTATAAGACAGAACAAAGTCTCTCCCTGGAAAACATCCCAACATTCAACTTTACATATTGGATAAATTATGTAGAGAGGATATCAACCCTATTTTATTACTTTGTTTTCTATAGTATCTGTTTTTAGGCAAACTGTCACATTATTTTATCAAGCATGAGACTTCATAATCAAGTATACAAATACAGCATAAATTTGGCTATATGTATATAAACATATCTAAAATATATTTCAAGGCATATAAGCACTGTACTTCTAAAAGGACAATAAACACAATTTTCCACACATTGCATATGGCCTAAGGCCTTGTACAAACTAAAATAAACTATAGTAATTTTTTGGTCATATGTTAAAGCCCTAAATCCACCACAACAATATTTCCAAACAGACTTGGCACATAAGCTGTTGGCTGAGAGAAGGCACAATTGGGGATTATTCTGCAGCTTGAGGGAGTGGGAAGGCGTTCCCTGCCTCCTGAAAGGTTCCTTCTCATCTGGTTCCAATCCTCTTGTTTGTGTGCCTTGCTGTATTTATTATTGAATTCCTGTTTTTTTTCTTGTTGTTTCATGTTCCATGTTCCAGTGATTTATGAGAAATAGCTGATGGAGATGTTATCTTTGGCACAGATAGAGTGCAACAGAGCCCTTAAGGATTGTGAGAGAACAAATGTGTTTGGCGCCACATAATACCCAGGCTGAGCAGATGTCCATCAATTCCTGAACACTGCCAGCTACAGATTCTTTATGAAGATGGAGTTTTCTTCCTAAATGCAGCCACAGCACAGCTGCATTCAGAATTCACGGTCATCCCCCGACGTGGCTGAAACTCATTGTGAGAGGCAGTAGGACTCAGAGTTATTTTTCTTTAAAGACTTCATCTTATTATTTATAAACTATTTTTTCTATGATCGTCTATACACATTTTCTTTTCTTTCTTTAAGCTTATGCACATTTTTTAAACTCACTTATAACCTGTTTTTTTCCTGTCTGGATCTCCTTTACTGTGTATCTTTAATCCTTTCTGTCTGCATGAGCAAAATCTGAAACCTCCGATCAGCTGAGCTGCTGACAGTGGCAGGAAGACTACTGCATCCCACGTAAGAGACTATGAGACTAGGAAGCCACATTTTGCTCCATTTTTGTGTGTTTGGAACCTTTTTTTAAAGCTTTCTCAAGTCTTATATGGAAGTACTTGCCTCTACATTGGATGCCATATTCTGTAGATCTCTGAAGTATTTGAAGACCACTTGTCTATCTCAAATACATCTTTGTTTGACCTTGAAAACATATCTAACATGACTACAAGTTCGATTGTTATAGGTTACTAACTACTAACCTGCACTTCTTTATTATAATAACTTTTAAGGACTAGAAATTTACTTTACATTGTTAAATGAGCTGCATAGGCACAATATTTTAAACAGAGTGGAGACGTATGTACACTATGTTCTAACAAAAATTACCTTAAATTTGTATCAATATACAAAAATCCATACCAATGTAAAGTATTTAAGACTAGTAGTTGCTTTTTCAGTTTAAAAGTAGATTCAATAATCTACCCTTTTATCCTATCGTTTCTACATCCCTCCTTTTTCTTTTCAGAATGAGATCCCTGAATCTAATCTTTGTTCAGCTTCTTTTCCCCCTGACCATTACCAATAATACTTGTAACCAATTCCCCTAAAAAATGACAAACATCGATAATCCACTAAATGACAAAAACCACCCATCCCACCTCCTGGGAATGTGGGTGTTGTGTTCTCTAGATTGCTTCCTATTGTCTTTGGGTGATGGCATCTTTAGGGGACAATGAGAAAATTGAGATAATGGTCAAGTCCTGGGGGAGCTAGTTGTATTTTTATTTGTTATCCAGTCTCTGTGTGATGGGGAAGGGCAAGACTTATCTGAAGTCCTGGCTGGAGTATTCAGTGAGGCTAGACCATCTCAGCAAGCAGCCTTGAAGCTGTTCTAGATGCAGAACTCTGAGGAACTCTGAGAGGCTACCCATTTTCATTGGTGTCTGGTCTCCTTGCTCTGAAAACATACAAACTTTTAAAGGTCACATACATATCTGCATTAACACAGTATGGAATGCACGCTGTGCAATAGTCAGTTAAAGATGATTTTTTGTTCTATGTTTGATCAGGTAAAAGACATCTGTCAATTTTATAAGTCCGTTTGGACTGCATATCCAAACTGTAGTATAAATCTCCATCTATGCCATATGGAAGGATGGCATGTAATAATAAGTCATGAGGACTCCATAGCCAACAAGATTTGTCATGTCTCATCTGGTCTCTGAGCTGTTCCCAGGTAGAGGGATCAGTTTAGACTTCACCTGTCCTGTAGTCTTTCTTGCTTCCTTCCCCATGTCTGCAGCCAAGATACTCAGGAGGTCTCCTCCAGTCAGATCTGAATTCTACTAACCTGGATGGAATCCACAGCCTTTCATTTCCTGTGGAAACAAAGCATAACCTTGTCCCCAACATAATACTTTTTTTTGATTTACATTTTAATGTTAAGGCATTCCTAAAGTATATAAGTTTAATTCAGCAGTCCCTTCCACAATCCAATGTCTCTCAGCAGCTTTTGTCTCTTCATTAGCATTCAGAAATTCAAAGTTAACAAAGCACCATATAAGATCCAAACTCTCTGTTTTATAATATTTCCCATCCTACATGGCTTTTTTTTGATACTTTACTTCTATTTTTAAAGATTTTATTTATTATTTTTAAACAATTTTTTATGAGTGTCTTTTTCTTTTCTTAGACCTGTGCACACTGTTAAACACGCTGTAACTTGTTCAGAGGGTTTTTCCATCTGAATCTGCTCTGTTGCTTACCTGCAACCCTTTTTGCCTGCACGAGCCAAACTTTAAACAGCCAAGCGGCTTAGCTCATGGCGCCCTGGTGTCCAAAGCCTGCAGGCAGTGGCCAGGAGACCCATCTGGATACAATGTAACCTGCAGGAAAGACTGGGGGACTAGGAAGCCGAGTTTGGCTCTGTTTTTGTGTGTTTAGAAGCTTTTTAAAATCTTTTTCAGGTTTTACGGAAATATGTGCCATCATGTTGGACACCATTTGCAGATAGTCTTTTTCAGCAGGACCATCACCTCCCCAATAATGATATAGAGACTTATTACGAATTATGAAATCTCAGCCAATAGCTTGGGCTTGTTTCTAATTAGGTTTTATCATTTAAATTAACCCATATCTTTTCATCTACACTCTTTTACACAACTCAGTTACCTCTACTTTGTTCTACATCTCTTGGAGACTCCACCTTCTTCTTTCCCATGTCCTCTGTGTGTGGAAATCCTGCCTAGCTTTTGGCCATTCAGATTTTTATTAAACCAATCAGAGTGACACATCTTCACAGTGTACAAAAAGATTATTCCACACCACCGTCATCTTTACTATAGCCATGTGTATCATTTTGGCCTAGTTATCAACAATTTAAAGACCCTTTTTAAAAGGGAAGAAAGCTCATCAACGGACTCATTTTTCTCTAGCTCTGTTCACACTGTTGCACATAGCAAGATTTTAGACAGGTTTCGGCATTCTCGCTTCACATTGAGAAAGGCCACCTTCACACCTAGGCTCTGTCCAAAGCTTCAGCACCAAACATCTGTTTCCTTGTACCGTCAACAGGTATCTATATAAACCTCACACAAATGAGTGTGGAATGCTCAAGAGTTAACATTTGGATAGCTTTATTCACAGATTTGACTTTTTTAAATATGTATTTAAATTTACTTTATGTATATGAGTGTTTTGCCTACATGTACGTATGTGCACCACGCATGTGCCTGGTATCCATGGAGGCCAGAAAGGGGGCATCAGATCTTCCAGAACTGGAATCATAGAGCCATCATGTGGGTAGTCGAACTCCAACATGGGTTATCTGAAAGAACAGCCAGTGCTCTAAACTTATAAGCCATCTCTCCAGAGTTGGATTTTTTTAATGCAAGACAGAAAATATAAGCACAGTGTTATGCTTTTGTTTGTTTTTAATGATGAAGAACATCTTCAAGTCAAACTCAACTTTAGAAGCACCTTTTTACACACAGAGATGAGCTGTGAGTCTGCACTACCTTTCAGAGTCATACAAAAAGGAGGGTAACTTTAGCATCAGACACGGATGCCTTGAACCATATGTGTTTAACAGCCAGCACTTCTGTAGAGATATACTCATGCTTTGTCTGGATGGGCCATAGGAGCAGCAATGTAAGTGGTAAGGATTCCCGTGCTGAGCTTGTCAGCTCAGCAATACTTAGAAACACCTGGGAAGAGTCTCAATGAGGGATTTTCTACATTTGATTGGCCAATGGGCATGTCTGTGGGCAATGTCTTAAGTTAACTTATGTGGGAAGACCCAGTTCTCTGTGGGCAGCACTGTTCCCTAGGGAAGAGGTCCTGAACTATTTAAGCATGGAGAAATAAAGCTGAGCACAAACAAGGAAACAAGTTGACACGCACGCATCCATTTCTCTCTGCTCGTGACTGGATCCTACACCGCCAGCTGCTCCAGGCCCTTGCACTGACTTCCTTGTCATGATGCGCTATATCCAGGAACTGTGAGCTAAAGTAACCCCATGCTCCCCTAAGTTGCTTCTTGTCAGGGTACTTTATTATCACAGCAATGGAAATGAACCTACATTTCAAAATCTGCAGCTGAGACAGAAAACATCTGCATTTTCATGAGTTGTTCTCTTACTTCTCTGAGTGAGGAGTGAGCAGAGCTGTAGTGAACGGCACCAAGTGAAGGACAAGTGACAGTGAAGCCCAGTGATGGGCTTACTAGAAAGAATTGGCCCCGGTGGAAACCACCAGGGGTTTTTTCCCTTTGCCACACCTCGGTTTTTAGCTACACCCTTACACACAGGTAACCACTTCTTTCTCTTGTATTGAAACAATGGAAACACAGCCAACAAAGGAAATCTAGGTACAGTGCAATCAAAAGAAGAGGCACCCTATGCTCTTTGCTACCTGCAAAGGGGCTAAGTGGAAACTCCTGGAGAACTCCCCACAGAAGTGAGACTACTCACACGCTCACCTTATGTGAGGAGTGTCCGTTCTCCCAGGAGCAGCTGGATTGCCCACCCCGTCAGTATAAGCTAGAACTGCTGCAGAGACAAAGAACATTTAAAATCTCCAGAGCTTAGAAGAACAAACGTTAGTTCCCTGACAGCAGTTGTACATCTGTCAGAGTCTGAGAAGCGATTCCGTTCCCTACAGTCCATCAGGGACACGGCTGGTGGAGTCTCCATAGCAGCACAGGCTTCCGCAGTCACACAGGCATATGAAGAGGGAAGTGACAACATCATCACCAGCTTGTAGAATTTCCACTCACACATCTACTCTTTCGTCCATCAAAGCAAGTCACTGGGACACTGTTCACCTCAAAGGGGAGTAAGAAGAACAAATGATTTTATTATACATTCAGAAAGAGAAACAGAGTATCAAGGAACAAGCCCATAAGGAGCTGCAGTGCTAACTTAATAGGGAGCATGCACATTGTCCCCCTAACTTCTGTGCTTACAGAGGTCGTCCAGGCTCTCTGTGTGCCTGGATGCACAGCATCAGCCATTTTGATTTATAAATATCAGAAACTCTCCACTTCCAACTCTATATGAATAAATCATGGGATTCACATTAAGGGTTTAACTAACTGTTGGCCAAAGGCATCCCATGGGAATATACAAACAACCCAGACTATTGCCAACGACTATAGATTGTTCTCCACAAATGGATGGCAAGGCCCCCTTGCTGAAGACAGCACCCATGCAACTCATTGACCATGGAGGAGTTGAGCTGGTGCCAATGAGCTGGTGCTTCCACACCTTCATGCTAGCACCTGTGGTACAGGAAGGAATTCTGTACATTATCAAAGGAGAAACGTAAATCAATCCGGCCACAAACCCTTTGATCTACAATGGTGACCTGCTTTCAAGATATGCTATGGCAACAGTGGCACAAAGCTTGAGGGAGTAACCAATATCTGATCTGACTTAAGGCCTACTATGTGAGATGAAACTCATACCCAACACTGCGTGGGTGACCAAGATCCTGAAACTAGATAGCCCAGGGACCTAGGAAAAAAAAACAAATATTACTGTTCTAAAAATAATAAATAAAAATAACTAAAAATAACCACCACCACCAACAACAACAACAACAATAAATGTAGCAATAAAATGACTCCTAATGACTTTCTGCTATACTGTGTCTTGTTCAACCATCATCAGAGAAGCTTCTTCCTACAGCAGATGGGGACAAATACAAAGATCCAGAACCAGACATTATGCAGAGAATGAGAGACTTTGGAACACTCAGCCCTAAATGGGATGTCTCCATTATATCCCTCCTCTCAGAGCTCAGGAACCCTGTGGAAGAGGAAGCAGAAAGAGTGTAAGAGCCAAAGGGGAGGGTGGACACCAAGGAACGAGCCCTCTGCATCAACCAGGATCAAAACTCACATGAATTCACAGGGACTGAAGCAGCATGCACAGGGCCTGCCCAAGGCTGCATCAAGTCCTCTGTTGATACATTATGGCTTCCAGTTTAGTGTTTTTATGTGATTTCTGAGTGTGAGTGACTGGGTCTCTGTTTCTTGTGCTTTCTCTTGGGCTCTTTTCCTTCTGTTTGTTTTGTTCAATTTCAATGTGGACATTGTTTTGTTTTATTTTATTATTATTATCCATGAAGCCTTTTCTTATGAGAGACAGAAAGTGGGTGGATCTGGATGGGCAGGGAGATGGGGAAGAACTGGGAGGAATGGGGGAGGGGAAACTGTAATAAAATCTATTTTCAATAAAAAGGAGGAAAAGAATTTAACTGCATATAATTCATTGCAACATAGATTTAGTCATTTTAAGATAATGTCTTTAGTCACCTGGAAGTAAAAATATTAAGTAATTGTAATAGTATCACATTGAAAGCAGTGTAAGCATCTCTGGAGGCTCTGGCCCCTAGGACCAGGAGGAGGACCTATCCCCAGGCCTCAGACTATGAACAAATCTATGTTCCCATTTTACATTTTATGTCCTTTCTTTGGATGTGGGAAAGTAACTGACCACACAACCAGGTCTTTGGCTGGAGTCTTGGGTAGGGTAAAGACTCATAAAAAATTATTAAGAAAAAGATTTCCTTATTTAAGTAATAGACAACTCCAGCAAGACCCACTATCATATATTTTTATGGAAATATTATTTGACACAATTCTTTTGGAAGAAGATGGGGTATATATCAAGAGATTGAAATTTTTCCTTCTTTCACTTAAATATCAATTTAACTACTGGAATTCTAGTCTAAAGAATTCCAAATGTTTTTAACTGAAATATTGTGTTCTTTGTCAAACTGTATACAGTGGTAAAATTATTTTAGATAGGTTGAATGTTCAATAACAGAGGAATTATTTAAGTAAATCATGGTAAGTTTATATGAGATACCTATTAAAACTATTAACTTTTAAAAGCCATAAAATTTATATAGTATGATAAAAATCCAGGTTGAATGTGTGTGTGTGTGTGTGTGTGTGTGTGTGTGTGTGTGTGTGTGTATTATGTGAACAAAATACTTCATACCGTGGTTCTAAACAAGTCTTGTTTCCCTTTTGATATGATCACTGTCATAAGCAATGGACTATTTTCATAATTGCCAAGACAGACCACTGCAAATTTGTTGTGATGGTTTATCTTAATTTACAACGTGACTAGAATAAGAAGCATATAGACTATCAGGAAAGCACACCTCTGAGTGTTTCTGTGAAGATGTCTCCTGAGAGGATTAACTAAGAGTGAGGGAGAAATCTTCTCAATGTAGATGGCACTGTCTTACAGTCTGTGGGTCTGGATAGGCTAAAAGGAGGGAAAGAGGAAGCCAGAAATGAAGACATTTTTCTCTCTGCTTCCTGACCACCATAATGTGAACTGTTGTGTTCTACATTTTTCCATGATGTACTGAAACATCTGCAAATGTGAACCAAAATGAATCATCTCTCCATTAAGGTTTTAGCAGGGTCTTTGTCCCTATGACAAGGAGTCTGACTTCCCTAGGAAAATGGCAGCAGAGTGGTGCTGGGGCTGTGATTAAGCCATCCATGTGCTTGGTTCTCAGGACTTTGGAACTGATTTGCAGGAGGGACTCGAGAAGTTGAGAGAAATGTGTAAGAAAAAGCCCTGAGTGTGGTGATACATTGTGTACCCTAGTAAATTTGCCTGAAGATCAGAGGACAGAACAAGCCACTAGATTAAATAGAGAAGCCAGGCAGTGGTGGCACACACCTTTAATCCTAGCATTCGGGAGGCAGAGATCCATCTGGATCTCTGTGAGTCCAAAGCCACCCTGGACTACATGAGATTGATTCAGTCTAGGAGAGAAACAGAGCCAGGCAGTGGTGGCACACACCTTTAGTCCTAATACTTGGGAGTCACATGCCTTTAATCCCAGCACTAGGAAAGTTGAGACAGGAAATTATGTGGGTGGGCGGAGAAAGATATATAAGGCGTGAGGAGACAGAAACTAAAGCCTTTTGGTTGAGGAAAGCTGTTCAGGCTGAGGAGACCTAGAGGTAAGGGGTGGCTTGTTCCTTTGTCTCTCTGATCTTTCAGTATTTACCCCAATTTCTGGCTCTGGGTTTTTAATTAAAGACCATTTAGCAATTTATGTTACACACGTGTGTGCTATGAGAAAAGTGTAAAGGGAAAATCTGGGGGAAACAGGCAAGTAGAACACTGTTTAGAATGTGGAAAATGAAGCCAAGCTCAAGAGGAATCAGGAGGGACTTCACTGGGAAGTACATTTAAAGTCATTTGTCTCTGGGAGCCAAACTTGGGTCCTCTCCAAGATCAGTATGTGCTCTTAACCACTCAGTCATCTTTCCAGCCCCCAAGCCAGTTTCTAAAAAGTTCAAGACGACTAAAAAGCAGCCAAGAATTTCCCATGAGGACAATGGCACATCTCAAGAACAGAGGAAACTACTCACTGCAAGCTCAAGGGTATGAAAAAAAAGATAAAAAAGAAAATGCATTTGAAAGGCTTTCAGTTGAGAAGAGTGCAGCTCCAGGGCACCCTGGTAGCACAGAGCAATTTAGGGAGTTTTTCCCTCTGATCAGCCACCCAGGAACCCTAAGCTGCTGTAACTGTGGTCAGAGGAAACACTGATACAACTTAAGACAGCAGCAAGCCTTGGCTGGTCCATTTTACAAAATACAAAAGTCACAAGGTGGGGTTGGGGATTTAGCTCAGTGGTAGAGTGCTTGTCTAGCAAGCACAAGGCCCGGGGTTCGATCCTCAGCTCCAAAAAAAAAAAAAAAAGTCACAAGGTGATAGAGGCCTCAACTCAGGTTTCAAGGGAAGTCCTGTGAGTCCAGCAATGTGTACGAGGGTCAGAATTCCGCAGGCAGTCCCTGGGTGTGATGTGGGAAACAAGAGTGAAGCTAGAAACGGAACCAAGATCCCGGGAAACTACAAGTGCTAGATGCACACAATGTCTGCTCCGGAAAGCCACAGACACCACTTCAAGCCATCTGGAGAGAACACGTAGTAAACCTCAAACGGTGAGCCACTGGGCAAAAAGTGCCAAAGCTCTTGAGTGACTATCCATGCACCTGCTTACGTGGCATGCATCTATGAGATTTCAATTCAGCCTTGCCGCGTTTAAATCTGGCTTTGGCTCCAATTCCTCTATTTCTTGTTTGCTGGAAGCTTGTGGCTTGCTTTTTAAGTTTTTAGAGGCTCACAGATAAGTTGTCTTGAGTCTCAAAAGAGATCCAGGGTGTGGGTTTTTGAACAAGGCTCAAGCTGCTGTGACAAATGTAATTCTTGGCTATGGAGTGCTGGACATGATCCTTTTGTGAGCCGGGGTAGAAAGTTATGCTTGAAGAAAATGTGTTCGGAGGCTGGAGAGATGGCTCAGTGGGTAAGAGTACTGGCTGCTTTCCCAGAAGTCCTGAGTTCAATCCCTGGCATTCACATGCTAGCTCACAACCATCTGTAACTGTAGTCCCATGGGATCTGATGCCCTCTTGTGCTGTACAAATGTACATGCAGACAGAACATTCATATAAATCAATAAGTCATATAAATAAGTTACTATTTATTTATTTTGTTTGTTGAGACAGGGTTTCTCTGTATAGCCCTGGCTGTCCTAGAACTCAGTTTGTAGACTGGGCTGACCTCAAACTCAGGAGATCTGCCTGCTTCTTCCTCCCAAGTGCTGAGCTTAAAGGCCTGCACCATCACCACCCAGCCAATAAATAAATCTCTTTTTTTCTTTAAAAAAGAAAGGAAGGAAGGAAGGAAGGAAGGAAGGGAAGAAGGAAGGAAGGAAGGAAGGAAGGAAGGAAGGAAGGGAAGAAGGAAGGAAGGAAGGAAGGAAGGAAGGAAGGAAGGAAGGAAGGAAGGAAGGAAGGAAGAAATGTCTTCGGGTAACAAGCTGTCAAGCGGTGGATGGACTTGAGGTTGTCAACTGTGTCATTTGGTTGGGTTGAGCATGCCTAGGGTATTAGTAAAGCTTGTTCCTGAGGGCATGTCCAGAGACGAGTAACCAAAGGGGGATGACCTGTGCTGAGTGTATATGGCACGATTTTACAGGCTGGAGCTTGTGTGGAACTAAAGAGGAGGAGGGAGAAAACCCCAGGTACAGGCGTAGTCAGCTTCTTGGCTGTGTCCTGCCACACCTTCTCTTGTCAAGATGGACTGAACCAGGGGCCAAAACAAATCCTCCCTTTCAAGTTCAATTCAGGTACTTCGTCATAGCAATGGAGGTCTAATATATATGGGTGTTTATATGTCAAAGAAAATCAGGACATTAGGTAATGTATTTTATAAAGAGCTTAATTCTTTTTTATTTTATGTGTATTGAGTGTTTGCCTATATGTCTGTATGTGCAATGCATGCATTCCTATTGCCTTCAGACACCGGAAGAGAACATCGAATCCCCTGGAACTAGAGTGACAGACAGTTGTAAACAGCCATATGGATTCTGGGAACCATACCCAGACGCTCTGCAAGAGTAGCAAGTGTTCTTAAACACTGAGCCAGATCTTCAGCCCTATTTTTAAAAATTCATTAGAAAGAATCTGGTTGGTATAAAAAGACATGTCAGAAAAAGACCTATTGGTAACACTGTAAAGACTGTGAAGGTTCTAGAGCGCGGGCTTAGATATTAACCACTGGTAAAAGCCAAGGGAAGTGGCTCTTTGTGCCAGCAGAAACCGGTTTCACAGGTTCCTGAGGAATGCTGAGGGCAGGCCCTCCTCTCTCCACCAGCAACTCTTCTGCAGTCCAGCCTGAGCTGAACCCTGATGGTCCTCTTGGACCAAGCCAGTGGGCCTGCCTCGTTTGATGGTGGTTGGTGTGTACATGCGTGCGTGCGTGTGTGCATGCGTGCATGCGTGTGTGTGTGTGTGTGTGTGTGTGTGTGTGTGTGTGTCTGTGTGTCTGTGTGTCTGTCTGTGTGTCTGTGTCTGTGTGTCTGTGTTCAGGGGGGGGGGGGGGGGGATGGGGTTCCCTTTGGACCCGACACAATGCAAGCCAGCTCGAAAAAGCTCCCCAGTCAGTATCAATTGATGTCCCAATGTGCTGTGATCAGTGTGTGTGGTGAATTAATTGTTTAAGGTTAACATGTGTGTGTCTCAGTTTCATGTCTGTGGCTCTGATAAATACCCTGTCAGAAAACAGCCCAGGGAGAGAGACGATGTGTTTGGTTTATACTCCAGGTTACAGTGTCACACCACTCTCCAGTCTAAAGGAGGGAGGAAGGAATACAGTCTTGCTCCCTGCTTGCTGGCTTGCTAGCTCCTTTACTCTTACAGGGTTCAGGGCTCAGCCTGTGAAATAGTCTCCCCACATTCAGGGTAGGTTTTCTCACCTCAGTTAACAATAAAGACAGCAATCCCCTGCATCCAAACATCTTGGAGACAATAACATTTTGGAATCCAATATTTTACACATTTAACAGAAGATAATATGGAGCTGGACATGGTGACATAGTATACCTCTAACTCTAGTGTAGTACACAGAATCACCAGTTTGAGACCAGCTTAAGCTAGAAAGAGACACTTTCCCTGCCAAGACTGGACCATTAACATTGTACCATGAATGGGGGAGAGGAGAGGGTTCATGAGGACCCAAGCTTCCCTAGGAGCTACAGGAAGTCAGAACTGGGGCTTGTGGGGAAGAAGAGTGATTGGCCACTGGTACAGGGTCTCCCTCCAGGAAGTAACTTCCCACCCACGCTCCTACAGACAATCTGAATGGAATGCTAAGTGCGTGGTCACAAAACAAACAAATATGACAGGAAATCAGGAGGGCTTGGGAAGGTGAGGGGGAGGGGAGAGGGCAATGGGACACAGGAAAGCAGGAGGGCTTGGGAAGGTGAGGGGGAGGGGAGAGGGCAATGGGACACAGGAAAGCAGGAGGGCTTGGGAAGGTAAGGGGGAGGGGAGAGGGTAATGGGACACTGATCAAAGAACAGTATACACAGAAATGAAATTCTGAAAGAATATTGCTGTGGATATTGCTCTGTGTAAATAAAGTTCTGATTGGCCAGTGGCCAGGCAGGAAGTATAGGCGGGACAAGAGAGAAGAGAATTCTGGGAAGTAGAAGGCTGGAGAGACACCGCCAGCCACCGCCATGAAAAGCAACATGTAAAGACACTGGTAAGCCACAAGCCATGTGGCAAAGTATAGACTAACAGAAATGGGTTAATTTAAGATAGAAGAAGCAGATAACAAGAAGCCTGCCACGGCCATACAGTTTCTAAACAATGTAAGTTTCTGTGTGCTTTCTTGGTTGGGTCTGAGCAATTGTGGGACTGGCGGGTAAGAGAGATTTGTCCTGACTGGGCCAGGCAGGGAAACTCTAACTACAAATGGCGCTCAGGCAGGGAAACTCTAACTACAGAATATTTTAAGTTTAAAAGATGTTTTAAAAAGGCATGTATGTATATCCATATATAAACACTGAAATATACGTGTGTATATGGCACAAATATAAGAAATATGTAATATTCTTCTTGTGATCTTAATCAAAAGCAGTACCTTTACTATGATGCTTGCATTAATACAATCTGATTTAAGGCTATGAAGAACTTCACATCAATTTAAGTTATACTTTGCAATCAAATAGTTATAAAAAACCTTCAGTTTTTACATAGTTTCAAAAATCATTAGGAAAATGCCTAGTGACATTTGAATTTCATATAAACAATAAATAAATTGTTGCTTTTGTTTGATTCATTTGTGTTGTGTGTGGTAAGAGGGTTGGGAGGTAAATAATTGTTAACATACATCCCAAGTATTAACCTAACACACACTAAGAGGAATCAATTTATATCTGGAATTCAAGTGTAAATTGACTGTAATTTTTTTCTTTCAAAATATGATTTGTTGGATTTTTGAGTTATACATAAAGGGTTATGAAAATGTATCTAGACGTGTCTTAATTGAAATACTATTTGTTTTGTTTTTGTTTTTTGAGATGGAGTTTTTCTGTGTAACAGCCCTGGTTGTCCTGGAACTCTCTTTGTAGACCGGGCTGGCCTTGAACTCACAGAGATCCTCCTGCCTCTGTTTCCTGAGTGCGGGATTAAAGGCGTGCGCCACCACACCTGGCTTGAAATACCATTAAGAATACTCTTCCTAGAGAGATTAGAGCCTTTTTGAAAGAAATCAAAAGTAAAAACTTTTAAAATATGCTTATATCTGCAGCAAAGCCAACCAGATTAATGATTCAAGATATTTCAAATGCTTGAAATAACATGATAGTCTAAAAACAATTTATGATATGCATTTTTATAAGCAATTCTTTCCTGTTTTGCTTTAAAATTCATTATCTATAAAACATCCTCTTATACAGTCACAAATTTGTACTGTGTCAAATAGCCCCACCTAATGGCAGAAATATGTGATTGCAGCCCTTCAGGGAGCCTGGAGTTACAAACGGTTAGTAAAAATACCATGTGTGCACCGTCCACATGCACACACTTGGATGTTCCTTTGTACGTCTCCTTTTTGTAGTTTTCTGGGGTTCGGAATACCCAGTCTCGTTCTTACAGGAGTCTCTTCCCATGGGTTGGACTATGAGATGGTAATATGTTTCTGTCATGTATAACCATCAGCTCCACTCCAGGTCCCCATTCACCCACACAGTAGAAACCTCAGTGTTTAACTTTCTGATTTCGAGAATCAGAGAAGGAAGGGACACTAGAAGTTATCAAAATTTGGGCCCTGTACCCTGTCTGGGAACCAGCTAAGAAAGTGGGTTTTTTTGTTTGTTTGGTTGGTTGGTTGGTTTTTTTTTTGTTTTGTTTTGTTTTTTTAAAAAGGTGTACCCTTGACTGATGTATTCTTGTACACGTTATCAGGGAGTGGCCAGGCTTGGACAGTGTGTGAAATCTCCCTGGAGTCGTTCCATTGTTCCAAAGCAAATTCCAAGACAGCACACATATTTTACATTGAGGTAACCAGGGCCCACTGTAGGTAAATGGTTCTGTCGTCTAGGATGTTAGAGTCTCTAGCATAAATCTCAGTAGTGATCTTACCCATCAGCTCTTTTACGTTTTAAAAACTGGTTGTTATTTTTAATTTATGTGCATGTGCCTGTTTGTGGGTATAGGCAGGCACCCATGTGGGTTTGTACTTGGAGGGGGGAAACATCATATAGAGCTGGAGTCACAGGAGACTGTAAGACACTTGGTGTAGGTTCTGGGAACCAAAGCCAGGTTTGCAAGCACAGTGTGTTCTATTAACAACTGAGCCATCTCTCCAGTCCTTTTGTGTGTAAAACTTTCCACTAAGGAAAAAATATATATTTAAAAGCCAAACTCAGTGATATGAAGTCATTTTAATCCATTTTACCCCCACCTATGGTTCATTCCTTCCTTCATCCCATGGCCAAATTCTGTTGTAATTTACACGAGATCCATATGAATAGAGCATATATATCATATTTGGCTCAATAAATATGTGCAAATTTAAAAAATAAGAAACAAACATGCAGCATGTCCATCCATTACACACTTTTGAACCAAACCCTCAGCTAGTCCCCACATGAGTAACCATTATAATCTTTCTTTTCTCATATGTTTCTTAGCCTTTTGCTAATTTCTCAAGCCATTTTTCTAATTAGTCTCTCCCAACTAATATATTTTGCATGATATTTTCAGCCTGTAGCATTTCACTTTCCTATAAAAATACACCCATTTCTGTTTCAACTTCCTGCCCTCTTTGTGCTCACTCCTCAGCCTTTTCCTCTCGTTCCCAGTTCCTTTCCAATCATGCCCTGTCTGCAGCTCTACTTCCTCCTGTGTGTTCACACCTCACAGACTAGAAGTGGTAGAGGAGACCGTGGAGCCAGGCTGGTGTCGTGCTTCAGATTCCAGCCGTGATGGCATCGTCATGAGTTCATCATTGTGATGGTAGTCTGAATGAAAATGGCCCCACAGGTTCGTAGGGAGTGGCACTGTTAGGAGGTGTGGCCTTGCTGGAGGAAGTGTGTCACTGGGCGTGGGCTTTGAGCTTTCAGAAGCTCAAGCCAGGCCTGGTAGCTCTCTCCCTTTTCCTGCTGCCTGTAGATCCAAATGTAGAACTCTTTACTCCTTCTCCATCACCATGTTTGCCTGCATGCCACCATGCTTCCTGCCATGATGATAATGGACTAAACCTTTGAACTGTAAGCCAGCCATAATTAAATGCTTGTGATGATGCCATGTGCCACCGTTAATTAAATGCTTTCCTTTATAAGAGCTGTGATGGCCATGTGTCTCTTCACAAAAATAAAACAGTAACTAATGTATCACAAATTATAATTGGTCTTAACAATTAAAACCTGAAGTCAGAGATCAGGGTGAAAGCTGAAAGATCAGAGAAGCAGAGCAGCCAGCCACTAGAGAGACTTCTTACCTCTACGGAATCCTCAGCCTGAAGGGGCCCGAGACCCTGCCTCTACAAATCCTCAGACTGAATGACCTAAGATCCTGTCTCCACTCACTTTATATTCCTGTCTCCGCCTCCCCAGTGCTGGCATTAAAGACATGCACTACCACTACCTAGCTCTGTTTCGATTTTAGACAGATTCAATCTCGTGTAGCCCAAGGTGGCCTTGAATTCCTGATCTTCCTGCTTCCTCCCAAGTGCTAGGATTAAAGGTGTTTGCCACCACTGCCTGGCCTCTATGGTTAACTAGTGGCTAGCTCTGCCCACTGATCTTCAGGCAAGCTTTATGTGTTAGATCACAAACAAAATATCACCACAAACTAAGAGAGATGGATCCATGGAAAACAGGACAATAGGAGCGCTAAAAGACGAATCAGTGAGGGCTTGCTGCACGAGTGTTAGGGCCAGAGTCTGGATGCCCGGAGCCCACATGAAAGCTGGCCTAGCTGTGAATGGCTGTAGCAGAAGATAAAGAGGATAGACAGAAATGGGAGGAATGGAGGAGAGGCGACCTGGAGACAGGCAGATCAGGGCGGGTGGGGGATCATGGGAGGGTTCACTGGTGAGCCAGCCAGTCTGAAATGGTGAGCTCCAAATTCAGTGAGAGACCTTGTCTCAAAAAGTAAAAAAAGAGGGGGCTGGAGAGATGGCCCAGAAGTTGAGATAATTTACTGTTCTTGCAAGAGACCCAGGTTAGGTTGCCAGCACCCACAAGGCAGCTCTGTAACTCCAGTTCTGGGGATCCAATCCCCTCTCTGGCCTCTGTGGGCACCAGGCACACACATATGTACAGACAGGCAAACACAAAGATGCATACAAAAATAATAAGTAAATCTTAGAACAAAGTAAGGTGGAGACAACAGAGAAAAACACTCAAATTCTACCTCTTACTGCCACAGGAACACACACACACACACACACACACACACACACACACACACACAAGTGCACTCGCACACACGTGCCCACCCATATCCATACAATGCACAGTGCACACATATAGGATAATATATAGAAAATCTTGTACATAGCATTGGGCTTTACCATCTCCACTAACACTACACAGTCTTGATTCATGTACCTGGAAAACAAGTCTTGAAATCAGGCACAGTGTTTTCTTCCATTGTAAGATAGTTCAAAATGTTTTCACTGCTATGGGTCCTTAATATTTCTGTATAAATTTTAGTATTCACAGTTTGTTGTTTTGTTTTGTTCTGTTTTTTAGTGAAAGTGAATGGACTCTTGGTTTCCTTATGGAAGATTCCCTCTCCACTTCACACATGGTGAGGGAGGAGGCAGCACTCAGACCCTCATGATTGGATTAAGCTATGGTAACTTCCAGGACTGACTTAGGGAAGGGTACCTGGCCTGCCTCCAACCACAGAGACTGCAGCCCTGAACTTACTCTTTGCTTGTCAGGTTGGGGTTTTGGTTGTTGTTTTTTGTTTTGTTTTGATTTCCTGTCACCTGCAATTTATTGACACTTAGCCATCAAGAGACAGAAAGGCAGGTAGGAACTAGCTTGGCACTCACGGGTACATCAAAGTATTCTGTTGAACATAAACATTTTTATAAGATGTGCCCTGTGACACAGTTGCTCTGTGAAAACACAAAGCAATAACAAAGAAAGCTGTTTAGAGTCGTGTCTCAGCACAGAGTCAAGAATGCTGATCCCCACCACCAACACACACACACACACACACACACACACACACACACACACACACACACACAAGTCTAACTCTTCTTAGCCAATATAATGAACTGCTGCTACTTGACCTCACAGCTCAGCTCTGGCTCTTCTTCCCACCTCTGAGGTAGATCTGTAAAGATGCTTGTGATGATGCCATGTGCCACCATAAATCCCGGCACTTGGGAGGCAGAGACAGGCAGACCTCTGTGAGTTCAAGGCCAACCAGACAGCCAGGACTGTTACACAGAGAAACCCTGTCTCAAAAAACAATCAAACAAAACAACAACAGAAAAAGATGCTTTTGATGGCTAATCTTGGCTGTCAGTATGACTAGATCTGGAATCAGCTAGCCACTGGCACTTCAGTGAAGGTTTTTTGATCCGATTATTTAAAGTGGGAAGACCAGTTTAAATGTGGAGGGCACCTTCTGATGGCAGCACACAGGAAAGGACATAGAAAAGCAAAGTTTCCTGTTCATGCTTACCTCCACGCTCACTGCAGGTTCCTCTGGGCTCACTGCAGGTTCCTCTGGGCTCACTGCAGGTTCCTCTGGGCTCACTGCAGATTCATCCATGCTCACTGCAGGTTCACCTACTGGTGTCTGGCATCTCTACTGATTCATTTGCTAATAACCAGCTCCTACCAGCTTCCAATACAGACCAAAGACCAGCAGCTCTCCAGGAATCTTCCAGGCCTCTAGTACAACCTGGAAGGACTGAGACACTCAGCCTTTACTGAGCAACTACTGAATTCTCACCTCTCCGGGGTGAGACAGCCATTGTCGGGCTCATCAACCATACTGTGTAAGCCAGTCTAACACATGTTAGAATACATATTCATTGTGTTGTTCTGTTCCTCTAGAGAGCCCTGACTGACACAGTGTCCACTTAGAGGAGGACTACTGAACCCCTAACCTGAGCAAGTCCCTACCACCTTGAAGCCTTTGCCAAATCGCCCAGTGTAAGCCCTTTTAACAACTGTATGCTCAGATGTCCCCCTCAGGACCTGTATCTTTGTGCCAGTATGTTCCCCAGAATGACACCAAACTAGTCCCCTCCCCCAACCAAATTGTCTGTTTTAGACTCTGATTTACCAAAACAGAAGCCTGCTCAAGAGTTGTTTGTTGTTTTTTAATTACTACGCTTTCTTTATTTTCTGCTTGGGGAGGGGGAGGCACAAACACACTATAGCACGGGTTTGGAGCTATTTTGCCAGGCAGGTTTGGTAGCAGATTTTAATTTCAGATTTATTTTACTTTTAATTATGTGTATTGGTTGGGGTTGGATATGTGCCATGAGTATAGGTGCCTCCATAGGGCAGAGAGAGGTATAGGATCCTCTGGAACTGGACAGGTGTTCAGGAGCTGCCTTACATGGGTGCGGGGATCGGACTCTGGTCCTCTGTAAGAACATTACCACTCTTTTATTTATTATGTACACAGAAGAGGGCGCCAGACCTCATTACAGATGGTTGTGAGCCACCATGTGGTTGCTGGGAATTGAACTCAGGACCTCTGGAAGAGCAGCCAGTGCTCTTAACCTCTGAGCCATCTCTCCAGCCCGAATATTACCATTCTTATTGCCATCTTCCCAACCCTTCCGCTGGGGGAGGGGGGCAGGAGGAAGAGGGGCAGTTAGCCATAGCAAGACCAAACAGAGATGGACCAGAAGACAGTCAGAGAGAAGGACCTCACAGCTGCAGTCCATCTCTTCAAAACTCCGACTTCCTCTTGATAGCTGTCTCATTAAATAAGGGAAACCTAAGCTTCCTTGTGGAACGTATTTTCCCCCAATTTTATTTATATTTATGTGTCACATTGGCTAGAAAGGAAAACCCTCAATTCTAAACATATTTCCGTGGACATTACTCTAATTAATTTTATATTTTATTTATTTATTTTTATTTTATCTATCTACTTATTTATTTATTTATTTTGGTTTTTCTAGACAGGGTTTCTCTGTGTAGCATGCATTGGTGTTTTGCCCGCATGTATATCTGTATGAAGGTGTTGGATCCCCTGGAACTGGAGTTAAGACAGGTGTGAGCTGCCATGTGGGTGCTAGGAATTGAAGCCCAGTCCACCTGGAAGAGCAACCAGTGGTCCTAACCACTGAGCCATCTCCCAGCCCGCTTCCTGTAGATGTTTATAAGAAGGGTTTATAACCAAAGGACAGTTTATTTGACGGCTTCCCCCCTTGAAGACACTGCCATTCATGCACCAATGTGCTGTAACTTGAGCATGGTGATATAGATCAACATATGCAAATGGAGCCAATGATACAATGTCCTAGACACTAAACAGCATCTGGTAACACTTAAAGCTATGACTCCAAAGACCTATCTGCTAAGACAGATCTGAGGGAAATCAGAAAGACTCTCCATTGCTGGTGGTGGTGAGAGTAAGAGTGGTTTCCATATTTGAATGCTTAGCCATCAAGCAGTGGCAGGACTTGAGAAGGATTAGGAGGTGTGGCCTAGTTGGAGGAACTGTGTCACTGGGGGTAGCTTTGAAGTTTCAAAAGCCCAAGAAAGGCCAGAGTCTCACTCTTCCTGCTGCCTGAGTGTCGGTGGAACTCTCAGCTACCTCTCCAGCACCATGCCTGTGATCTGCCATACACCCCATGATGACTATGAACTGAACCTCTGAAACCATAAGCCAGCCCCAGTTGAATGCTTTCTATTATAAGAGGTGCTGTGGTCCTGCTGTCTCTTCACAGCAATAGGACAGTCAACGACTAAGACTCTGCTTCAATGTCCAGAACTACGGCCAGACAGATGAAATGTGCTGTTCCCAGCAGCTAATAACATGCAATTGCTAAAAGTAGAAATATTTCAGAGAGATATTTCCAGACACACAAGTGCACATTTGAAAGTTGCCTCCAGGTAAATACTGGAGATACTCCACCTTGGGAAGAGGAGGTCATTAGAGGTGATGGAGAGCAAGACAAACTTTCCAATATACTATTTTTGTGAAAACTGGCTTGTTTTTATTTTTAAAGACTTAAAATTGCTTGATTGTGTGTGAGCGTATGTGTATGGAAGGGGATGTGGAGGTCAGAGGATCCCCTGGAGCTGGAGTTATAGGGAAATAGGAGCCTCTTAACTTGGGTGCTGGACTCCAGCAAGAGCAATATGTGCTTCTAACTGCAGAGCCATCTCTCCAGGCCATATAAAAAGACATTAAAAAAACACATATATACTCATCTGTGAATCTAAGGAAAAAAACCAATAAATTACATTTTATAAAATGTTGTAGAACTTACATAACACATACCAATCCAAAGTGTAAAGGACATCAAATATTAGTAAGTTAACAGATCTATGCCATGACTACCTTCATCAAGGGGAAATATGTTGGGAGCATCCATTTAAAAGAAAATCCCACACATTTTATCACTGCACTTGGGAATGCATGATCTTTCATTTTATTTTATGTGTGTGGTTTTGTCCTCATGAATCACTGTGTGTGTCACGTCTGTGCTCGCTGCCGGGCAGGCCAGAAGAGGACGCCAGGTCCTTGGAACTGGAGTTAGAGACAACAGTGAACCACCATATAGGTTCTGGGAATCAAACCCAGGTCCCCCAGAAGCCTGATGGTGCTCTTCACAGCTGAACCACTTCTCCAGCAGGGTGTGCAAATGTTTTATCAGATTAAAAAGATACAGGACAAGTTGACACACTGCTTTAATCCCAGCACTCAACGGAGAGGAAGCAGAGCTCTCCCTTCAGAGGTCAGCCTCATTTACACAGCACGTTCCGGGCCACCCAGGACTACACAGTCAGACCGTGTCTCAGACCTGAAAATCCAGGGGCTGGACAGATGCTCAGTACTTAAAAGCGCTGATGGCTTTTCCAGAGGACCACTTTCGGTTCCCAGCACTCAGTGGTGGAATCAACTATCCAGAAGTCCAGTTCCAGGGGGTCCGTTTCCCCTCCACCATCACTGTGGGCCTCAGGCACACACTGTGGTGTACAGACATACATGTAGGCAAAACGCCCATACATATAAAATAAGAATAAATAAATAATAAATAAAAACATAACTGTAATATCATGATCATACCCAGTAAATTTAACAATTATTACTTTAAAAATAATTCTTTTTCTTTTTGCCTTTCTTTTCTTTTTCTTTTTTCTTTTTGTATTTTGAGACAGGGTTTCTACATATAGCTTTGGTGCCTGTCCTAGATCTCAAGCTGTAGACCACATGGGCCTCGAACTCACAGAGATCCACCTGTCTCTGCCTCCCCCAGTGCTGGGATTAAAGGTGTGCACCACCACTGCCCAGACACCTGTAGCATGAATCTTAAAGGTACTTGTTAATAAAACTCAAACCCGAGGCCAGTTATTGGGGTAATTGCTGGAAGATCAGAGAGACAGAACAAGCCACAGTCCCTCAGCTGGTCTTGTTTCCTCAGACTGGAAGCTTCTGTGTCCTCATCCCAAAGGCTCTCAGCTGAACTCATATTTCTCAGGGTTATGGATAATGGTTCTAGGGTTGGGGGTAGAAGAAACTGTTAAACTCAGTACTCTCCGTAAGGAAAGAAAATATGTCTCAAAAAAAAAAAAAAAAAAAAAAGGGAAAAGAAGAAATGGAATGGATAGGTATAAGATATTATGGTAGACTATCATATACATTAGTAAACAAATTTAGTAATATAGCAGCCTTTGCACTGTTATGAATTCTTATATGTTGATACAAATATAAACTTTTTACATTCCTATTTAAGATAATTTGTATATTGATACAAATACAGAACTATGTTTGTTATATTGTACACATATTTTTACTCTTATGTGAAATATTTGTATATTGATACAAATGTGAATTTATATCTGTCATACTGTATGTATGTTCTACTTCTGTTTAAGATATTCTGTATACTGATATATATTTAGGATTATTATCATATTGCATATTGCACTATACATTCCTACCTCTGTTAAAGATATTTTGTGTATTGTCACAATTTAAAGTCATTGTCCTTTTACTGTGCATTTGCTTACAGACTGTTTGCCTTATTTATAGTAAGCTTAGTCCTTAGGTTGTTTAGGTAGATAAAACTTACATAGTTATTGTCACCTATGCTTGTCATCTCTATAATTATGTTAGTTAGGTTATCCAGATTTATAAATACATAGGTCAGATGGACAGGTAATCTTCAAACACTTCATGGACCTAGAGAACATGGCATTTAAATAACTTAGAATTCTGTTGATGTGAGACATAATTGCTCCTGGCAGCACCAATTTGATCCTGAGAGAATGTTGAGCTTCTAAGACATTTCCATTTGGAAGTTTGTCTTCTTGGCACAAAATGGCTTACTGGGCAAAGAACTGCCCTTGCCTCAACTGCTGACAGTACAAATGCTGTCCTTTCTGGACAAGCAGGACACAAGGAAAGTGACCACTATACTTTACCAAGACAGGGTAAGATGGTCTTTCAGAATTCCTGCTTCTGAAAATGGTCTGTCAGATACTCTAGGCCTGTAGCCAATTTGAATGCACCAACGATGCTGACAAACATTAGGTGACTGTCCAGGCTGCCAGCTGTCTCTGTCTACTCTTGCAAGACTCCCGAAAGTTGCTTGCATCCTTCTCCCATTTCTCAGGTATGATCATATTCCTTCTCAGGTCTTTGATGAGGTTGGAGATTAGCAGTTATAGTTACAACTTAGTATATATACATATATAATATCTTAGATAAAATATATTAAGTATTAGACTCAGGTTCTTTAGGATAGGACACCTTTTGGAATGATCTTTGTAACACGCCACCTACCCATGCCCTAGATTTCCCTGGATTTTACTATGTGTTTTTTGCTTGATATTGTTTGCACTTATTGTAATTCCAACTTATCTAGGTCATTATCCCTCATTACTCCTGGACAATATTTGATAACCATCTCTTTGTATATAGTCTTGTATTAGGTTAGAACTTTCTTATTTAGACAAAAGGGGGTGATGTAGTGGGTAGCCATCCCAGCATTGGCCTGGAAGTTCCAACCCCCATTGAGGCTTCGGTAATGGTCACGCCCACAAGGCAGGGCGGAGGAGGAAGCGGAAGACCAAGGATCGGGAAGAGGGCTTGCGCTTGGTGCCTGGACCCTGGACGCTGGAGGTAGACCGAGCAGAGTTCTCCAGAGAACACTGCCGGACTACGCTATACTTTTGCCAGACCCTGCAACCTACCCCTTCATTTGTTAAGTTAGCCCACAAAATAAACCTCCCTTTTAACTATGTGGAGTGGCCTTAATAATTTCACCAATAGACACCTTTATGAAACTACACTTTTTGCAGGTTGTTTATTTTCAAGAATATTCTACACAAATAAATCGCTCAAGATATTTACATTTTCACTGTTAAGCAATTTATCTGGTTGGAATCTTCAATCTCCCAAGCAGTGTTTGAACCCACCCTATCCAATATCTCTACCCCACTCCCCTCAGATGTAGAATCAGAGACCTGCACTACCACACCTGGTACAACCAGGGACCTGGATTTGATTCCCAGCACCCACACGGTGGTTCATAGCCATCTCTAACCCATTTCTCTCTACATTCACTTGCTTTTTAGAACTGAAGTTGCACTTGTTCTGATTTCATATTCTCACAGCTTTCTTTTATTGTTTTTGTTACACTTATTTATTTGTGTGTGCCTGTACATGTGCACATTTGATGGTGTGCATGTGGAAGTCAGAGGAGAACTTTCTGGGATCAGTTCTCTACTTCTATCACGTAGGGTGGGGGCCGGGATCGAACTCAGATCACTAGGCTTGGTGGCAAGTGCCATCTCCATACTCTTTCCATGCCTTGCAATAAAAGCAAGCTGGTCACAAACATTATCATGACTTCACTGGTGTAAGTTCTGCCCACTGGGTTTCTTTTCACCGTGAGTACTTTCAAGTTTGTGAAGGGATGTGGTTTTCCATACTGCTTACACGTAGATTTCTCTCAATTGTGAATTCTCTCATGGAGTGATAGAATGAATAAATGCTATCCCTTGTCTTTTACAAACATAGGATTTCTCTCTAGTACAGAATTTTTTCCCCCATGAATAATGGGCACTGTGATGGGTGAAGGCTTTTCTATAATGCTAACATGTATAAGGGTTCTCTCCACTGTGAATTCTTTGATGCTTATGTAATTCTTCCTTTTTGCTTTTTGTTTTTGAGGCAGGTCTCACTGTGTAGCCTGGGCTGGCCTGGAATGCTACATCTAGACCAGGCTAGTCTTGAAATCAGAGGCCAATTTGCCTCTGCTCCCCAAGTACTGAGATTAAGACATGTGCCACCATACCCAGCAAGTTTTGCTTTTTTAAGTAGCTGGTTTACCTTCAATATTGCTTCCCTGTCAAAAATGTCTACTGTACTTGGCTTTGCCAGGTTTCTTAGAATCATTTCCAAAAAGCCTATCCATGTATTACTTTTTTCCTCACTATGACTGAGTACCTGACAGAAATAAATAGGATTTATTTTGCCTGATGCTTCAGAGATTTCAGTCTCAAGTTCTTGGCTTTGTTGATTCTGGCACAGGGTAAAATAGAGCAACTCAGGGATGGAAACATGAAGAAAGGTTGTTCACCTCATTGTGCACAGGAAGGAGAGAGACAGACAGACAGACACCAGGTATAACCTTCATCACCATGTTCTCAGTCACATGCTTCCTCTAGCTATGACAGACCTCCTAAAGCTTTCAGAACCTCACAGAATTGTGCCCCCAGTGGGGGACCAAGTGTTCAGTACATGTTCATTGGCAGCTTTTCAAATTCAAACCACAGCAGCCCACAGATTACAGTGTGACTTTTGTCTAAAGTCCTACTCCTTTCTGTCAATGCCACAAATACAGTCCTTTGAAGAAGCTGGCTATTGATCCTGTAGAATTGCTTGAACGCTCGATCTAGGTTATCACATTTTCCTGGTGGCAGTTAGCATTGCTTTAATGCGTTTTGTATGTTATTTGGGTTTTTTTTTTTTTTTTCTTCTTCCTGTTAAGCTAGTACTTAGATCTAGAGTCTCAGTCTGTTTCCTTCAGTTGGAAAATAAAAGTGCATTTGGGAACTATTTCTCTTAAACTGCCAAGGCATCGCTTCAGCCCCCAGATTCTTGTTCTTAAGAAACAGGACTGAGCTGATGAATCTGCTGTGTCTAGGTATACACTCACATGCTAGTTAATTGAGAGTCTGAGGCAGTAAGAACCAGCTGGGTGTCTGCAGAGTCAGGGAGTAGAGTGGCCTGAAGAGGTCAGCTTTGGAATTCAGTAAATGGATTTACAAAAGATAAGCCAAAACAAACAAACAAATGAAATAGGTAAAATGCCGGGTGCCAGCTGATCCAGTCTCTTAACTTACAAAGGGCATGGAGCCTGGAGATTGGTAAGAGTGGGCTAGGCACTCTTGCATTGAGTAGGCTGCAGGAAGAGTCTTGTAGGTAAAGCACTTTGCTCTGCTCCCTGTTCCCACTGGGCACTTTTTGTTTGTGTGTGGGCATGTTCTCTTTAGCCTCTAGGGTACTGAAATTTCTTCAGGAAGTATCAACTTGGAGCTATTCTCTTCCTTCCTGGATTAGTCAGCTGGGGGGCGGGCTTTTTTCTAGGCCAGTTGTTTTAACCTGTGTATCCTAATCTTTTCCTTTGATGCTGTTGGTTTTGCTCATTTCAGTGATCTTGGTGGGTTGCCTTTCTTCATTTATAAGGGGTGGGTAATGTCTTAAATTACTTGACTTGGAGTTATTTGGATTTGTTTATCTAGGAACACACACAGAGATAAATGTGGCTTGTGAAATGTGAGGAACACATGGTTCACTGAGAAGTCAACTGTGGCCATGTCCAGGCCAGAATGCTCACTGTGGCTTACATTGAGACACAGGGTTTCTCTGTATCAGACAGTCTAAGGCAGGCTCGCATGGTTCCTGTAGCTAGGGCTGGAGAGAGCTAGCAGAGGAGGGAGAATAACCCTTGGTTAGTAAGTAGAATTTGGTGGTGTGGTCAGAAAGTCTGAGGCTTGTTCTTTCCACAGAGATTCATTTACACACTTCCAAAAATGTATCATTGGGAATCTTTCATTGCAACATTTGTGCCATAAACAATACCTTTAAAGAAGCTTTTTACTTTCTACCCATGGCCTCTGAGCATGGGGTGGACTGTGATGGCTAAATAAACTCTTATATTGGGCATCCATCTTGATCCCTAACAGCCATTTGTCTTGACTTCAAGTTCCTGGAAGAAAAGTTCCCAGTAACCCTGACTCAATGACCCCCACCACCACCTCCAGAAATACATGGCATGACCATCTGCTTTGTCATGATATGACTAACTGGTTTTCTGCTTCTGTAACCTGCTAGCCTCCAAGAGACGCAGGACATCCCCTTCTCGCAGGACTCCTGTCCTTTGGGAATTGTGCCCCCTTTGCTCTAAGAACAGTGTATGAGCAGTAAAGCAAAAGGATGGCATGTTGCTTCTGAGATTACTCTGCAGACCCAGCAGCTTCGATCTTGGTCTTCTCCCTGGAAGGGAGACCAGCTGGTGTGTCCCCAGCAGCCCAAGGCTACAGAACAGGCATAGGAATTCTGCTGGCAGTCCATGGGTATGCCTTGGAGCTAACTCTCTAGACCCATCAAATCCAAAGCCAACTTTTTTCTTAAAGGGCTGGATAGTAATCAACTGTGCTGTTAATACATTTTTTTTTTTTAAAATGGACATAGCTATGTTCTAAGAAAATTTTATGGAGACCAGAGATGGCTCAGTGTGTAAAGTGCTTGCTGTTTAAACATGAGGACCTAAGTTCAAACCCAGCATCTGTGTGAAAATTAGATGTGGTAGCATGTGCCTGTTACTATAGCATTGAGGAGTGGAGATAGCAGAATCCCTGACTTACTGGCCTGACTACAGGAAAATGTAGCTTCTGGTGGAGTAAGACACTGTTTCAAAAAGCAAGGTGGGGAAGCAATGGAGGAAGACATCAACCTGTGGCCTCCACTTATGTAGGCCTGAGCGCTCTCCTCTCCCCTCTCTCTGCAGCCCAGGCTGTTTGGATATGAAGCATCCCCCATCAAGGGTCATCTACTGAAGGCTCCACCTCCACTAGAAGCACTGCTCAGAGCAGGCTTTGCTGCAATGTTTTGAGCAGAGGAAATGAGTGGATCATGAGGGCTTTGCTTTCAGCATTGGGAGATTCACGACCTGAATTGACTGTTTTGTGGTGGAGAAATTGTTGAAGGTAGAATCTGGCGGCAGAGAGCAAATCATTGGGGTGTGCCTTGATGGGCATCTTGCTGTTGCTTTCCTGTCTTTGCCTCTTGGCCTTTGTGAGATGAATAGCTTTTGCTCCATCACATACTGCTGTCCCCATGCTTTGCCTCTGTGCGGCCCTGAGCCATGGACCCCAGTGACCTGAAGCCTCTGCCACTCTGAGCTAGGACAAATCTTTCCTCCTTTAAGGTGTTGCTATAGGATTTTGTCATAGCAACGGCATTTGACCACACAGGACCACAGTTGAGTACCTCAGAGCCTCAGCCACAGTCACTCAGCTAGGCTGCCTCGGTTGGCTTGAGTCTCACCAAGTGTGAACTACAGAGCTGAAGTTACTACCTTAGTACAGCTGTCCATCCTGAGAGATCTTTTGACTTCTCCGGTTTTCTACTTTGCAGGCTTCCTGCTGCCATCAGAAAGGGTTCAATGGAGGTAGCAAGGACATTGGGCCACAGGGCTCTTTGTCTGGAATGCTTCTCTCCCAGACATCTCCTTGGTTGGAGGCAGTAGCTCCATTAGGACTACACTGCAAGGGTTCTTTCCTATGCCCATAGCAATCCCTTCTCCCCTGCCCCTCCATTCCTTACTGCTTTTTTTCCATAGCATACTGTCCTGAAACATACAGTCCACTATTTTTCTTTTCTGTCCTCCTACACTGGACTATAAGCTTAATGGCAGTAGGAATTTATGATTAAGACAATATCCAAAGAAGTACCTAGCATGCAACTACCAAATTAACAAATACTTGTAAATCCTTAGCCCTGAGTATCTTATATAGCACAGTACATATTAAATGTTATATTAATTTGAAAGCTTTTTAATACATGACTACCAGATGCATTTTCAAAAGCTTCTTGTAGGGAAGGCATGAATGAAGGAAATGGTATTTGGGAGCCCTTGCTTGATCCTGTCTACATTCTGATTTGTTTTCTTGATAGTCTGATGTGGCCCATATCATCTATGAAAGCAAAGATGACCCTGAATATTTGATCCTGCCTCCACTTCTAGAAGTACTGGTTACAGGACTGATCCACCATGCCTTTTTGTGAAGGTTAGATCTCTTATCTACATCCCCCAGGCTCCAAGCCTATATTCAATTTCATTTGGCCATGACAAAAAAAATGTCATATTCATCTGACTGAAACATTTCCCAGGGCAACACTGAAACCTTTCAAGTGACAGGAGGGGCCTTTGAGAAATGACTGGGCTACGAAAGTAGACTCTTAATTAGGATTTAGCTTGTGAAACCTGACACTTAACTCCTATCTTCTACCCTGTAAGGGAACACATAGCAGGTTCCATGAACCAGAAATCAGACCCTGCCTACCTTCTAGAAGATACAAGGTAAGTTACTGTATATACCAGTACATCACTGTCTATTTATTCTCTGGAGAATTTCTGAATTCACTCATTTCCACCTTTTCTCCAAACACTGCAATAGACCTCTGTATGTGTCCATCCTGGCCTCATCAGATGTCATTGGTCTCACAATGGAATCTGCAGACATCTTTAACAGTTCCCAACCAACGCACTGGGGATCATTCTGAGTGTTCTTTCACTTGACTAGGCTACCTCTCTTTCCTTATGTTGTTTCCTGTTTAGGACAGATTCAAGTTGTTGCCTTACCTGATATAATTTAAGTTCCTTTCTAGTACTGAATTGTTTTCCAGCATCCTGTGGTACTCATGAATAAAAGCTAATAGGATGTTTCTATTTGCTACTTTAACACCAATCTGCCCAGTGCCAACAGAGATAAGCATGTTACCTAACCTCTTATGGAAAGGTAAATAGGACCCAAGGCGAAGTTAAGAGAACTGCCACACTGGGTAGTTCAGGAAAAGTGGGGACCACCTGACCCGCAGTCAAAGCAGGTCAAGACATTTCCTAAGGCTGCTTGTGCCAGTGCCGAGGGAAACACCTGAATACTGACTGGGAAACCACAGAGGTGGTCAAAAGTCACTTTCTTCTGCCTCATCTCCCATCTTGCTAGGGATTAAGAGCACATCAAGTAAATTTCTTAGAAGGGCAATCTGAAGATATCGGTGGTGAAGACTCCAATTGGACAAGTCAGCAACTTTCTCTGATGAGGTCTACACCAGTCAATTTTGTGGGCAAGAACTCGTGTTTCCAGTGGCATCCAGCTAGATTTCACAGGCAGTAAGCATAGAATTCATTCACCAAGAGCCTTTCTGTTAACTAAAAGCATCCTTTAGACAAGGTATGAGTCACTTAACAGCACCCTACTGGTGCTTAGAAAATTTACAAACCACACTTGTTTTAAGTATACAATGATTTTTATTTGCTGACAAAATCCAATTTTAGTTTTTTTTTTTTTTTTTTTGATTTTTTGAGACAGAGTTTCTCTGTGTAGCTTTGAGCTTTTTGGAACTTGCTTTGGAGACCGGGATGGCCTCGAACTCACAGAGATCTGCCTGCCACTGCCTCCCAAGTGTTGGGATTAAAGGCATGCACCACCACTGCCCGGCTTAATTTTAGTTGTTTTTTTAAGTCTACCAAAGGCAACTAGTCCTCAGACTCTGACCCATCTTCATCTTGACTAATCTGGAAATAACGAAGTTCGTAAGTCTCCTTGTCAGATGCAACCACACGAAGCCAATCACGGAGATTATTCTTCTTAAGGTATTTCTTGGTAAGATATTTCAAATACCTTCAAAGACAAAACCATGACTTCATTAAGATATATAATTCCTACTAGAGGTACACACTACCACGTCTTCCCAAACTCACTACCTAGTCTTTACTTCTAAGTAGATAGGGACAAGAGCAGCCTCTTAATGCTGTGTACAATTTACATCCCATGGAATCTGCTGTCCCTCTACCTACAAAATGCTAATTATTCTTTATGTTTCAATCTATCGGTAGAACAGCAGTGGCAGCCTCTTCATCCTGTCTCTATTGCACAAACACCTTAAAACAGATTAACAGGAATTTTAGCAGAATGCTACATTTTACACATCCTACAAAACATCCCATTACAATTTAAAACCCAAGAACTAACCTTTTAGAGAACTGTTTCTCAGAAACAACTGTAATTTTATTCTTCAATCGTTCAATGTGAACAACATTCCCAAGATTTCCAGTTTTTCCATTGACTTTAACCTTCTCCCGTAGAAACTGTTCCTGTTTTCAAACAGAAAAAATGCAAAACTAGGGAAGAAAACCCTAGACAGTCACTAGGGAAGGTACCCTAGGAGTACAGCTTAGGTTAATATTAAGTACTACATTTAAATGCCAAGAACTATACAATTATATTAAGAAAGACACTTACAAAATTTCCAGAATCAAAAATTCCATCTTCTACCGGATGAGTAAGGTCCAAATGAAACCTCCAGGTTGACTTCTTAGGCTTCTTGTCTTTCTGCTACAAACATAATCATGAACTAAATTATGTCCTATAATGGGGTTATACCAGAAACACTCTTCAATACCTAAAGGAACCTGTACTGCATGAAAAGGGCACTTATTGATTTAATTTGGTTTAAACCACACTTTGACAACTCCTACGGAAACTTCCCAATTTGCCACTAAATGCCTCACAAATGTAAAGCTATATTAGAAGATACGGTGAGATTGGCTTAATTACAAAAAAACTGTTTCCTACTGTAACTGAACAGAGAACCAACATACTTTCAATTTCAAATCCAAACACCCACCTGGTTCTGTCTAAATTTAAACAGCATATCTAAGCCTGCACATACAGAGTAATGTGTCCATTATGCTATTCCACGTCATCCACATAGACCCACCCAAATGACAATTAGTAAGTCTCCGCCCTCAGGTAGCTTTGTAAGCTCTTTCTCTCCCTCCAATTATCACAAACCCGGAACTAGCATTTGAGCTTATTAAGAAACTCGATTTACTCATGGCTGTGAAACGAAATCCCTATGGGTTTATGGTGTCAGCCATTACTCAGCTTTGAATCTTAGCTCAGCAATTCAAAAAAATTATTTGGTTAAAATGACTTTCCAAAGTGTTTAAACCACGCGTCTCACATTGCTAAGGTCGCGACCTCAACATACACAACCGGAGACCAGCCCCCCAAGCTCTCCTCTTCGGTCCCATAGTAGCGCAAGGTCATCAGGAGCCAGGAAGAAATCTAGAGCCCCGAGACCGACCTCGCGAGCCATCACCTGGCTAGACGCCCCGCGGGGCCGCGTCCAGCTCCCGGCCGCACGGCAGCCACGGAGGCTAGGAAACTCCGATCCTACCCCATCAGTGGAGATCCCGGACGACCCAATCGCGCGCTGTCTTCTCGACTGAGGCTCTCCCCCTCCCACTAGCTAGGCGCGAAAGGTACCTACACCACGCTAACAAGCTCGCACGCGCGGGCACTCACCGGCGCCATGTTCTCCCGCGGCCGTGAGAAGAGAATGGGCCTGCGCTGCGCGCACGCTTTTATGGGGAACCGTGACGTCATACGCAGAGCGCGCAAGCCGGCCGCAACTCGGAACCGGATATAGCCAGACGTGCACGTCCAGTCACCTAGGAAACAGAGGCGTGGCGTCGGGGGTGCGGATACGCTGGCGTTGGGCTACTGCGTGCGCCATCTAGCGGGCCGAGGAGTTGAACTCACTCTCTGCTCTTGGCTTCCCAAATTTGCAAGCCAGAGTGGAGTTCAAGGGTGCAGAAGTCATCTTGCTCAACTCCGGGCAAGGCCGAGCCTCGTGTTGCTTTAGGACCCTCTCTATTGCGATTTTAATCCTCCAGAGAAAAAGTTCTATGTTTTGTCTAGGATTTTACGGTAGAGGATGTCTTTCTGAGAAAAACACGTTGAGTATATGTTGGGTTTACAGGACAGACATAGTTTACTCTGTTTTCTACTGGCTTCACAATTTGCTGAGACCTAACTTCCAGTGCCTACAAGTACATTAGGATGGAGTTATCTTGATGGTAGAAAGAAAAAGAGCCTTTGAGTTTTGAATGTTTGTAAATTGATGGCCAGTCCAGAAAACTGGCATGCCTGTTAGTATTCATCAGTAACAAGTCTCTGTGGACTTGAGACTCTAGGATTTAGGGGCAGGAGATGGGATGGACTTTAGTTGTGGGTTTGGAAAAGTCCCTACAAGCAATTAGTTATAGGGTTAATACAGTCTAGAGCATGGAGCTAGTGGTACTGGAGTTCTAGAAGAAATCAGTTTCATTAAATTTTCGAAAATCTGTTTGCCCCAAGACCCACAAGAAGGAAGTTCATTTACTGACATAGTTTCAGAGGGTGAGTCCCTGACCATCAGAACAGGGAGCGTGGCGCAAGGGCACTGAAGCAGTAGCTAAAAGCTTGTGTCTTGATCCACCAGCGTGAAGCAGAGAGAACTACCTGGGAATGGTGTAAGCTTTTGAAACCTCAAAGACCACCCTCAGTGACACCTCTCCTTCAGCAAGATCACACATATCTCCTCTCCTTCCCGACTGGGAACCAAGCACTCAAATATAGGAGCTTATAGAGGCCATTAGCATTCAAACCAACAGAACATCTCACAGTTTTTTGTTTTTGGCAAGACAGAGAGCAAATGTGCAGTCCCAGCTACTTGAAAATAAGTTGTTATATGACAAGCACCTCCTCCTCTTTTGTTTTTGAGACAGGGTCTCTTGCTCACTGTCATGGGAGCATGAAGACCAGGTTGGGTTTAAACTGACAGGCATCTTCCAGCCTCTGCTTCATATGTGCTGGGATCAAAGGTGTGCACTACCATACCTGGTGGACAGATATATTTCTAACAAATTATAAACTTAACTTATTGGATTTACTTGATATTAGTTTCTGAATAGCTGGATCAGTTAAAAACAACACAGGATATTGTAGATTAAGTTTATTATTATATATTATATATATTACATATTATTATATGGTCACCTAAAATACCTAAAACATGATGTTATAAATGACTTGTAATGTACAGTTAGGCTGATGGCAAAGTAAATGAATATTTTGGAGGCCAAAAGGCAAACTATGGTCATACATATTTAGAGTATGAATTAGCTCTGCCAAGATAGAATTGAAAATCTGAAACTACAGTTAATGTGTTCTTGGATTGATGCCAGGGAGAAGAAAAAATACTCTCTGGAGAAACGCACCTTTGGTCTAGTCAGGAAGAATTTCCTGAGTTAAGCTTCCAGAAATATGAGCTGGCAACTTTTTTTTTTTAATAATCATTGATTTTTTTTTATTAAGAAATGTTTCATTCATTTTATATACTAACCACAGATCCTCCTCTCTTCTCTCCTCCCACCTCCTCCATCCTTTCCCTCCAATCCATCCCCCATTCCCTCCTCCAAAAAGGTAAGGCTGACCTCCCATGGAGGTAAGCAGAGCCTGGTACATTTAAGCAGGTCCAAGCCCCTCCCCCTGCATCAAGGCTGTTCAAGGTGTCCCACCAAGGGCTCCAAAAAGCCAGCTCATGCACCAGGATGGATCCTGATCCTACTGCCAGCCCCCACCCCCATCCAAGCAGATCAAGCTACACAACTGTCTTGCTTATGCAGAGGGCCTATAGCCCAGTCCCGTGGAGGCTCCACAGGTGTTGGTCTAAATTTCATGAGTTCCCATTAGTTTGGTTTGGTTGTCTCTGTAGGTTCTCCCATCATGATCTTGATGCCCTTGCTCATAGAATACCTCTTCTCTCTCTTTGACTGAACTCCTGGAGCTTGGCCTGGTGCTTGGCTGTGGATCTCTGCATCTGCTTCCATAAGTTACTGAATGAAGTCTCTATGATGACAGGGTATTCACTGATCTGATTACTGGGGTAAGGAGCTGGTAACTTTTTAAATCAATAAGTACATAGAAAAACAATCACTGTGAATAAAGATCAGTCACCCATATAAAATCAGATCACAGAGCCTGTATATATTGGAAAAATCCGGAACATAAAATAAGTATTTTCTATATGATTACGAGCTAAGTGTATCTCAAAATATGAGGGAACCAGGGACAATTAAATTTTGTCAGCATTTAAAACATAAACCACAAGAAGAATTTATTGTGCTTAAATATACAAAGGCTGAATTATAAAGAATTGTAAAAAGTTATGCTAAAGAGGAGGCTAGACACAGCTGAAGAGAAGATTAAGAAATCAGCAACTAAACGTCAGCAGACCATTAAGGAAAAGAAGCTGGGCTGGTGAGTGCTAGCGGGAACTCAGGAGGCTGTAGCAGGGTTGCTCAGTTCCTGGAGCTTGAGATTAGCAGAAAACATTGTAAGACTTTGAAGAAAATGAACAACAACAGAGAAAAAGGAAGGAGAGAAATGACAGAGAAGGGTGGGGACAGAGTAGAAGGAAGGAGGGATGGGGACTGAGTAGAAGGAGGGAGGGATGGGACTGAGTAGAAGGAGGGAGGGATGGGGACTGAGTAGAAGGAGGGATGGGGACTGAGTAGAAGGAAGGAGGGATGGGGACTGAGTAGAAGGAGGGAGGGATGGGACTGAGTAGAAGGAGGGAGGGATGGGGACTGAGTAGAAGGAGGGATGGGACTGAGTAGAAGGAGGGATGGGGACTGAGTAGAAGGAGGGAGGGATGGGGACTGAGTAGAAGGTCAAGCAGGTAAAAGTGCTTCTTTGCAAGCCTGTTGAGCAGGTCAATTCGAGAGCCTATGGTGAAAGGAGAGAGCATACTCCCCAACTCTATCCTCTGACCCCCACTTACATGTGGTAGCAGGCACACATGTAGCACTACACATTACACACACTCACACACACACACACACACACAGACACACACACACACAGAGACACACACACATCAGTAATAAAATGAAGTTGGAAAAAAGAAGGGAGGAAGGAAGCAAAGCAACATGGAAGGACATTGTAGAAACAGAACAGATTGAAGACAAGGATGCCTCCTGTCTCTAAATGGCACTAGCTGGGAGTTCCAGTCAGATGTAGCAGAGATAATGGGAAAAGACAGAGAAATGGTTGAATTCTAGATTCAGGAAGCCCAGAAATCCCAAGTGGAACAATTTAAGAGAGATAGTCCTCCATCTACACTTTAGTGAGCCTTCAAGACACAAAAGCACAATTATTTCCAAGGACTCCAGACAGGGAAAATCCAAACTATCCACTAGAGGACCTGCTACCCTCCTGCAGTAACAAAGGCCACAAAGTGACAGCTATCAGAAGAAAACTTGCAGATGCACTTAAGACATTTTCAGACCACCACTGTCCATGCTTCTGACCCACGTATCTGAAAGACAGACTTCAGCACAGTTATCTTATGGAAAATATGATAAAGTAGATGAAAAATTTCCAGGAAAACACAACCTACCAGAAACTTCCATGAGAACAAACAGAATACGTGTAGCTTGGTGTCCTTGTGGGACTCCCAAGAGTGGGAAAAGGGGCTAATACTTCTGTCTGCTTGTGGGACCCTTTTCTCCTACTGGGTTGGCTCCTCCAGTCTTGATATGAGGTATGTGCCTAGTCTTATTGTGACTTGTTAGGCCATGTTCTGTGGACATCCCTGGGAGGCCTGCTCATTTCTGAGGGGAAGCAGAGGAGGAGAGAATCTAGGGGAGAGGAGGCATATGTGTGCGGAGATGGGAGGAGAGGAGGGAGGGAGCTGCAGTCTGGATGGAATGTATGAGAGAAGAATAAAAGAAGAAACATACACTATCTGAATATTGTATCTGCATCTCTTAAATGGATTCACTGTGTAAATAAAACTTCCCTACAAGAAAAACAGTCAAATAGCTTCACTGGTTACTTTACCAAGCATTTGAGGAAGGAATAATGGCAGTTACATCAGCTTTGTGTTCAAGCTCACATTTGTCAGTTTTTTGTTTTCCAGAAAAGAGGCTCATGTGGCCAGTTTCCTGCCCTCCAGGGGTAGATGCCGCCCTTAAGGAGGTAGCCCGTGTGCTTTCAGGCTGCCAGTGTGAGGTCTGGCGGGAAGTATGAGCTCCCATGAGTACTCCATGTTTCGTGTCCCAGAAACCTTTAGGTAGAAGTGAGTAGTGTGCAGGGCAGTCCTGGGGAGCTACATTTTTGCAGCTCAGAAGTGCATTCTGCATGACTGTGCCTTGCTTGTCCCTAGGGATTGCTATTTGCTTCTGCTGTCTACCAGCTCCTAACTTCTGTTACCTTAGATTATTCCTAAGTAAACCAACTACAGATGCTAATTGGCAATGGCAGGAATTTCATACAAACTTCCAGATAACAAACGAATTAGGAGCTGACAAAGAGGGGTCAGTTAAGAACACTTGCTTTGCAAACACCTGCTACACACCCACCCACACATGCCATTCTCACAGGTAAATTATTAGTAAACCTTACAGCATGCAGCAAACCGGGCATTATGTTATATTGTGATGTGTGATTTAGATAATTGTACAAAGTTTAACAAAATCTATGCAAAAATGGTCAGAATTGGTACATAAGTTTGTTAAGAATGCTGGATACAAAATTCATATACAAAACCATATCGCTGTAACAGCAATAAATTAGAAAATGGAATTTGAAGAAGGCATCATCTTTAACAGCACAAAATATGCAAACACCCAAGGGAAAGGCATCAAAAGAGATACAGGATTTGTATGAAGAAAGTGTAAAATTTAATGGAGAGAAACTGGATAAAGGAGATCGATTAAAAACAATGCTCACTGAATTGTCGTGGACATAGATGGTACCCCCTCCTGACTTTTGTGTCTGTGGGGGCCACAATCAACCAGGAACTACTGGTTCCACCCAGGCCTGAATCAGCGATGGACTCAGACGGTGCCCTCCCCGCCTCTGGAGCTTTGTACCACGCACCACAAATACTGCCCAAGGTGTCTAGGCCTAGCCACAGGAGAGAGAAACGGCAACAACTCCATGAATGCCATCCCTTATGGCTGGGGCGGGCAATACTCAACCCAGCGCCACTGTGAACCCAACCAAGAGCCCTGGCACTGGGCAGCTGGACATCGTTGTGGACATGTCCACTAAGAACTGTGCCATGCCTGGGGCCGTGCTGATCTGGGTAGCCAATGCTACCACCTGGAGCAGTGGAGACATCCGGGTACAGGCTGCTGCCTAGGGCCATGTCTGGGTCCATGGCCCTGCAGAGGCCTGGGTCTAGGGTAGTGTCCATGACTCCAGTTGCCACCAAGGGCTCTGCGGATGCTGGGGGTCTGGGCAGCCACCTGGGACCATGTGGATGCCCTTGGGCCATTCTACTGCTGGGGCCGTATGGATTTGAGGAGCCTATGCTGCTACCAGGGTGTGGTGGTGTCTGGCCGGAGCTGCTGCCTACGGTTATGTCTGCTTCAGCTGGAGTCTGAAGTCATGTCCATGGCCTGTATTAGCACGGGGGTGGGGGGTGGGGGGGGTGGGGGGTGGGGGGGGTGGGGGTGGGGGGGGGGGGGGACTGGACTATGTTGTGCTGAGCCGACCCTGCCCTTCACTAGCCCTAGGATGGCTGGTCCTGCAGCAGGCAAGCTGACCCTTTCCCTCAGGAGAGAGCTGGCCCGCCACACTCTGGAAAGATGGCCCCACCCCTCACCATAGGTATGCACCTCATCTGAGAAGCACACTGGAGTTGACCCTGGGGTCAGGACGCAGGTGAGCCAACACTGAGGGCATGAGAGCAACAGAGCTGATCCCACCCCTTTCATCTGCCATGCAACGGCGTGGGTAAGGGAAAGATGCCACCTCCCTCTGACAGGTAAGAGAGTTGGCCCCTGGGGTCATGAGTGAGAGAACTAGCCTATGCCCTACATAGGAGAACAGGCCCTGCACCCTGCCTGGGCAACACTAGAGTACTAGAGCTGAACCATTTGTCAGGATATCAGGGGAGCCAGCGCTGAGGGTGTGAGAGCAGGAGAGATGACCCAGCTCCACCTTGTATGCCCCCTACAGCAATCAGGAGAGAGGGCCCTGCCCATCTCCTGTGCAAAACAGTAGAGCTGGCCCTGTTGATATGAATGAGGGAACCCAGATCTGAAGGCTGGAGAGCAGGACTGGCCCCACTCCTTGAGGTAGGCTCCATTGGGTGAGCTAGCCGAGGCAGTGCTGAAGAGCTCACCTGGGTAGTGAGGATGAGGAGAAAGCTAGTGCGTTGACCAACCCAGCTACCACCCAGGTCCAGAACAAGGGCTATGAGTTAGCCCACCCCAACATCCACCGAATTTATAAACTGTTGGAGCATATGAAAGGGACAAACTTACAGATCCCAAATAGCAGGAGCTCCATGACACAGGACAACAGGCTATTTAAGAGGAGCCCCAGTGAGAGCCCATTATTGGTGGTGTTACAAAAACCAGAGGCCTTGAGCCAGACCATTTTGACTTGTGGTCATGAACAGTAAAGATGAACAGACTAAAGGGTGAACTGTGTGTCTTTTTTTTTTTTTTTTTTTTTTTTTTGAGACAGGGTTCTCTGTGTAGCTTTGTGCCTTTCCTTGTAACTCTGTAGCCCAGGCTGGCCTCAAACTCACAGAAATCTGCCTGCCTTTGACTCCCAAGTGCCGGGATTAAAGGCGTGTGCCACCACCGCCCAGCTTGAACTGTGTGTCTTACAGGCCACACTGCAGCTTCCACTACAAGATTCCTCTTTTTTTTTTTTTTAATTTTGGTTTTGTTTTGGGAGGAGGTTGCAATAGCAGAGGGTGGATTTGAAGGGACAGGGAGATAAGTGGGATAGGCTACATGATGTGAAATCCACAAAGAATCAATAAAATTAAAAAAGAATTCAATGCTCGTTCAAGGATTAAAAGTCCAATACAGTAAAGCCAGTTCTCCAGAACTGTGGACTAAGTGATCTCAAGCAACAGCTTCCTATGCTCATCACCCACTTTCTCGACAGACCGATTCAAGTTTGCACGGAAGCACAAAGCAGAGTAGAGAAGAGGGATTTGAGGAAAAATAAAGGACTTTTCCACGAAATTGAGCATTTGAGTTGTAACAGTAGGGTAGTGCTTTGTGGTTAGATATGTGACTCAGAGAGTTTCCAGACGAGTATGTGTGTGCCTGACATTTATGGTGAAAGCAGTTCTCAACAGTGGGAAAAAGAATCCTTACAGCCCTCAGTACTTCTCATGGTAAAGATACGTACATCTGCAAAACACAGGTCTTGTTGGTCAACAGAAAACATTAAGGCCACACTACTATCTGTACTGGAAAGATAAGGTGCTTATAAATATGTATAAGCAATCTAATAAATACTAATAAATGCATGTGTGTGGATACGTATTTTGCTCCATGAAACACTGCTATGAAGGTAGGCAGGAGAGCTCTGAACAGGGCCTTCATTGTGATCCATCTGTGTTTCTGTATCAGCCTTTCTGCTTCATGTTTCTGTATTGTGAGCTATGAAATTGCACATGCATGCCAAGGCATACAGAGACAACTTGTGGGTTGACTCCTTTACCGTATGGGTCTTGGAGTCCAAGTCAGTTCACTAAGCTTAGTGGCATTAGGCTACTGAGTTGTCACACCATGCCTCTTTGTTTTCTTTAAATTATCTGTTGCTTTTTTTCATGTACTTATGACTGGCCTGGAACTTGCTATGTAGACCAGCCGGGTGATTTTTTTTAACTAGAAATTTCCTTGGACTTCTCCAACTCACTTGTTCCTGCTTTTGTCTTTGCTATTTCCTTCTGGTTTGTTGGCTACTGTTAGATTCAGGAATAAACTCACTCATGTTCATGGTTCTATTTTGATTGATACAGACATTAATGTGATGAATTTTTCTGGTGCTACATCATTAGAGATTCTGAAATATAACGCTTCATTATCTTTGAGAAACTCTTTATAGACTTTCCTTTTATTGTATAGTAGGTTTCAAATTTTCCAGGCAGAAATGCCTTGTTTTTCCAGTTTTGTTTTTAATTTTACTTGGAATTGGTTTCACAATGCAAGCTGCATGTGAGAGACAAGATCTTGCTATATAGCTCAGGGTGGTCTCGTACCCACCATCCTCTTGCCTTAGACTCAGGAGCACTGGGGTTACAGTGGTAGCCCCCCTGGTCCACCTAATTTTAAAATCTCTATAGAATCTTATCATTTTGTGTTATCAATATCTCAACACTAATATTTTGTTTGTCAAAGTTCCATATACTTTTGAAGGAAAGGTATTTCTCTAATTCAGGATGCTAGTGATATGTGTGTGCCTATACATAAATGAAAATGGTAGCACTGACCATTAAAGTATGCACATAATTGAGAACAAAAAAGACCGGTGTACTATGAATGTTGCTTAAACATATGCCCATTCTTCCTCTGGGAATGTGTTGGGATCTGATGGTAACAAAGCTTGCCAAGTATTTTGGGCTTTCCTGAACTTAGGACACATGTCACTTGAGTATTGGGAACCATTTCTGGGAGTGGCCAGAATATTATTTTGATTACATTTAGAAAGAACTCCCAGGATACAGATAAGACCTTGCTAGTTAGCCTTCTGAGACAATGCACAGCCATTGATTGTAGTTACAAATGTCTGCTGAATGTAATGTGGGATTAGATGTTTTAATTTCCTAGGGAGCATGGCCTCATGACCTTAACATGTGGTGATTCTACAGATGGTTCCCCATTTGGATGTCTAACATGAGGGAGCAGAGAGACACTAAGACTATGACACATAATCTATAATCAACCCTTTTCATTTTTCCCCCTCTGCCATATACTTCTGGGAAACTGGGATCTTAGTATCTGCAGGTAAGACCAAAGCGTGGGGACAGAGGATGGAAGCCTAACTGGGTATTTCTTTAACTGTCTAACTCTGGCTTGTAGACCTGGAAGGCTAAGGTTATTAGTAATAACGATCATATACACAAGGTGGTAACTGCTATGGTAACCTGGCATGGCTCATCGTGCCAGAGAAAGTACATGAATGAGAGAAAGCACTGAGCTACTTATAGTCAACCTGGTCACATGGTTCAGAGTGAGAACTGGAAGGATGGAGGGTTCCATTCAAGGACTCATCACTCCACTTAGGCCACTGGCAAACCCAGCTGGCAGGGAAGGGACATGGGGGTCCTGGGACATTGGGGGTGACTGGACCGTTAACCCCTTTGGCACCTAATGTTCTGGAAGGATGTAGAGAATGGGCAGGAAGATAGCAAGATATTTTCCATTTCCTGTTGAACCCTGCACCAAGTAACTACTTTACATACTTAAAAAAAATGAATGGCCACATGTGGTGCTGGTGTAATCCCAGCATTCAGAAATTGGAGGAAGGAGGACCCAAAATTCAAGTTAATCTGGGCTATACCAGGAAACCCCATACCAAACCAAACCAAACCAAACAAAACCCCAAAAACCCCTAAACAAACAAAAATTCAAACCAAACAAAAACAATTTTAGTTTTATACATATATTTGTAATGAAATATTTGATGGTTTGACACGTACACATAAGACACACCAACCACTCTCACTCCTGTGTCCTGACCCTACCCTACACCCTTTCCTAATGTTTACCTTTCTTTACTGAGTTTAACCAGGACCATCACACTGACTATGGGTTTAGAGCCTGGAGTTGGAGCCTAGTGGGCTCAGCAGTGGGCCCAAGAGTAGACAATGATTTTCCCTCTGCTGGGAACTAATAGCCAGTGCAGTTCAGTAGTGAAGAGGAGGCCTGTGAGCACTTCTCCCATGACTGACAGCTGAATGGGTCAGGTCTGTGTGGGCTCAGTGCAGGTGCTCACAGCTGTGAGTTCATGATTGCAACCACTGTATCAAATCTACAGGATGGCTCTTCATTGTCTGTGTCAGGGTCTTGCTATCTAGCCCAGGTTGGCCTTAAACTCAGGATTACCCTCCTGCTACAACTTCTGGTGCACTACCATGCCTGGCTAGCAAAGAGTTTCAGAACTTAAAAGGAAGACAAGGTTACCTATCCTGGAACTCAAAGTTAGGGATTATTATTCTTAGCCATAAAGGTATACACCACAAGTAGAACCTAGCACATGAGACAATAAAAATGGAAGGCTTTCTTTAGAAGTTCTATACACAGTGAATACAATTGTGTAGTATAAAAATATTTTAAGAATGTACACATATAGGAATTGTGCACTCTTAAGTTTATTTTCATTTAATATAACATGAAGTTAACAGACATATATTTTAAGGTAATAAAATGTTATCATTAATAAGATTCTGCATTTTAAAGGGTATTTTAGTATAGCTGTAGATTTAACATTCAAAGTTTACTCATTTTTAAAATGTAAAACACACAATTATAATATCCAGATCTTACAATTTTAGTTCTAACCAAAAAGTTTACAAGTAAATTCAACGAGTATCCTATATTTCAGACAAAAACAACAACAACAACAACAAAAAACCACGGCTAACAAAGTGCCAATGGATTAGACAACGTCATCTGATCTGTTTTCTTCTGGGAGGAGGATAAAGTCCATGATAACATATAACTAGTCATTTCAAGTCGTGGTTTAGAACCAGTCATTTGAAGTACACTTCATAATAGCAGTGAGTGCTATAGATTAACCATGATGACGAATCAGCTTATGAGTACAGCTATGCTCTTTAATAGGTTCTTCAGTCACTGCTGAATAGTTTAGTATCCAGTATTTTTAAAAGTACAGTTTCAAACTAAGATGAACCAAATCCCACCAACATCAAGAAATGGTTTCTAAGAACTTCATATAAATAATCTCCCTTGTTACTTAATAGGGTCAGATCTGTTTTAAGATGTGAACAGTAGTGATGGAAAAACTTGGCAATAAGTGTTTCCAGCAGGTGATGGCTTGTGTGCACTGCCCTAAAATGTGCCCCACATGAAGGAGACAGATTATCAAATGTTTACAGCTCTCTTCGGGCACTTGACCTCACTGGGTAGTTATGTTGGTGTTTGAGCGTTTAGTTAATAGACAAATTAAATTACATAGTGACTCCAAACTGTGTTCCCACAGAACATCTGTGCTCCATTGCTAAATTCCAATGTTCCCTGTACAATCAAATAATAATGCTGTTTGTCCAATTCAGAGAACACATTTCATAGATTTAAGTTAATAGATTCAATTTTAAGATTTTTCTACCACAGATTAAAAAAAAAATCTTTGTTGCCTATTACTCATCAGAATGCTAAGAGAGACAAAGGCTTGAGAACTAGGAAACATTATACCTGAACACTACAAGATTTGAAGGTTCGTCGGCACAATAGACTGTCATGGAAATATGCTTTGATAGCTTTGCTTCCATACTAGAGATTTGCATTTCCTCATAGCAAATATGAATTCAATATGTAAACATTTTAAGATACCCAAAGAGTTAGGGATTTCACGTCTGTTCTTGAATGTGTCTGAGACCCACTGCATCAATGTCTGGCTCCAAAACCCTCTTTTGGGTCCATGCCAAAAGGATACTAACAGATATATCACCAAAGACAATATTTCAAGGCAAGACCACTGGGAAGATCCCAGTACAACTCCTACTCATGCTCCCATTTTTCTTAAATACTTACCATATAGCTTAACTATGTTATACAAGAATTTCTGTTTATATGTATTACAGTATTATGACAAGAAAAACCTGCAATCTGTTTGTAGACAGCTAGCTTTAAAATAACGGCACAAACAGCCCTGAGAACAATGCATCCAAATTCCAGCTCAACTAGAAACAATCTAATTGGGAAACCTTAGAAGTATAACATCAAATTCTGGAAAACTTATTAAAAAAAACCCAACATTTGAGGCACTACAGACTACAGTACTTTAATAGTTGGAAGGACTTTGAGAAAAGAACAGAGCTAAGTGTGTTTATACACACACACACACCATGCGGTAATGAAAAGCATGTGCCCCCAAATATTCTAAATGTCATATTGCAGTATCTTCTGCTAAAGATATCACGTCTGGCCTCAAGAGTTTTGGTCACTGATATAAAGCACTGGCATAGAAATCTGTACTACAAAGGGGAACAGAGTCAAGAGCTTGGTTGGTAAGCAAGTGACTGGCAGCCCCCCAGGGCATCATGGATTAGAAGGCCAAGGCAAGGCCCAAGCGTCAGAGGGCAAAGGACTGTACAAGTGTAACAAAATCTTCACAGTAGAAATAAAGTCTGTTGTTTTAGAATGAAAACATTCAACCTGTTCATACTGTCTAAAGAGCAAAGAAAGACAACTGTCCAGACATGAATTTGCAGTGACATCCAATGAGTCTCCACTCTCTTCATGGTGCTTGTGAAACTGAGGTCTGCTCAGCAGTACGACAAAGACAGGGGACGACTGTTAGCATTTCTCTCATGTCCAAAGAAGCCATTCCTGGTTTATGTTGAAAATACATGTTCCTTGCTTCCCTTTACTAAATGAAATATTTTGCTCTAAGAGAAACATCTCCTGACTAATGTGAAAACAAACAGTTCTGTACCTTTAAAATCTATACATACTGGAGTATGTACACTTCACAAAGTACTTAACATGAAATACTTAGGCCTAAGTAGCTTTTGCGGTTCAAGGTATGGAGCTAGAGATACATTGCTATTCACTCTTACTCTGAAAAGGAAAATAGAGATTCATGTGAAATCTGACGAGTTAGACAGAACAGGGGCATGCTAGTCCTGAAGTAATATGAAATCAAAACACCAGCGTGGTTATTAATTGGCCAGATGACCAGGAAACAGTAGAAATAACTTTTTGGAATTTCTGTGAGTAACACACCAATCAGTACAACTAAGGTACACACAAAAACACTGGAAATCTGAAGCAGTATGTAGAACATATTTGAGAAGATTTCAGCCTAATTCCTAATTGTGCTTTGCATGGACAAAAGCTAAAAGGTCACACTAAAGTCAACTGGCTATGACTTGAATATTTCTTGTGCTTTAGAAGTCTCTTCCTGGAACTTCTCTTGAAGTATCTTCCTTCTTCTCTGGATTGGTTTGTGGAGGCTAAGACAAAATTTAAAACTGCATACAAATTAAGCAACTAAAATCTTCCCACTACTGATCAGATCAGCTGCACGTCACAGAGGTGTGTCTAGACGGGAACACAGGACTTTGCAGGTGCAGACAAGGAAGAGACCAGAGAGCCAGGGTCAGAGAATCAGGGGCTACAGGATTTTGTTCTAAGATGCACTCCAATGCGATGATTGTGATTTTGTCATAGTTCTTCACAAACCCAGAACTATGTCTATGATTCTGGACACAGTCTACATATAATCCAAATATCTAAACAGAAATGGAGGGGCATTGCCCACAACATATTTAAATAATCCAGCTCACAGAATCCTTTCCTAGTTAGATTTTACATCAGTAACAGAAGTGACAAGAGAATAAAAAATGCATATACACACACACACACACTTAAAATAAGTTAATTTTCAAATAAGGTAATACTTCTTCCATGCTTTACTTCTATTTCACTTTAGAAAAGCATAGAGACATTTAACAAATCAAGAATTCCAAAGCAACTTAAGAATTCCTAAGTATATCTAACGTTAAAAACAAATATACTTAAAAAATTGTGGGCAGGGTTGGGTTACCCACAAATAATGGTTGGAAATCGGGCAGAGTCCCTGTAAGGCCAGTCCTTTTGGTGCTGGGGCAGAGGCTGGGGACATAGCCAGAGGCAAAAATACAACTAGAGCTCACTCTATTTTTTATGCTGACGAAAAGGTCTTAAACGAAGCCCACCATCCCACTGCCCCCTTGGCCACTGTCCTGTCTTCCTTAGCACTTGCTCACTTGCTCAGATCTACCCAGCAGTTTTATTTCCTCTGTCAACCACAACAGGTACTAAAACCCCTATGGAGGTCTGTCACCAATTTGGCAAAGAAAAACATGATGAAGGTAATACATAGGACACCCGGCCACCGAGATAACGACATTTTTTGATGAGTTTAGTTTCAGGAAGTATGTTTGCCACACAGAGCCTGGAGCTTTGACAATTCCATTTTATAATCTATGAATTCTAGATATTGAGTCTGGAATCAGCAAAGAGCAATTCAACTTAAATGCATGAAACTTCTATACCACTCGATGCTACATTGTTGATTTAAAACCCTGATTCAGGAGTTATTTGCTCAGACAAGTGACATCTACTGAAGCTATTTTATCTGTTTCTTATGGTCACATACTGAAAACCACAGGAATGGTTATAGGAAAGATACTTATAAAATTATACATTTTGATATAATCTTTTAAAGTTGATAACTGCCTGCAAAACTAAGCCAGCACAATTTCATAACAATAGACACATAACAAAAATAAAACGTGAGGTTGCTTATGAAGGCCATAGCTTTGGGACAACTAGATCCGACCTAATGGACCTGCTGGTGCAGACGGTCCTGTCTACTTGCAGGGCTTTATGGCTACAGCGTATTCTTCACTCATGGCACACATGACAGACACCTAGAGGGGAGGCAAGCAAAGAGTCACTCAGGAGGGAATATGCAGACAAGCTGTGCTGTGTTTGTCCAATACTGTATACTTGTGGATACTTTCTTTTATGATGAACTTGTAAAGGGGTAATCCAAAGCAGTCAGCCTATCTTCAGGACAGTTTTCTAGAGTAGAATTCCTCAGATGGCAGCTCAGGACGACTTCCAAGTAAACGGGAAACACTCTATCAACAGTTACTTCATATTATACTTCTGAGTTAGAACAAGGAGTCCATCTTTCCCCTCTTACTCCATTAATTCCTTAAACTCATAGGTAGATCTAAAATAAGTATGGAGTTCCATGTCAATCCAGAAGAAAGAAAAGCAACAAACAAAAAGCACCTCCCAAACTTGATGCTTTCTTTGGTAATAGGTCTATAAGGGTGCCATGGAAATTGCCTTATGGAGATCATTTCAACATTTCAGCATATTTTAAAGTTGTATTTCACAGCTTTTGAAATTTATTTTATATACTATTGTTGTATGTGTGAACAGATGAAAACTACTTTTATTAAAGGTGAAGAAACACACAGACAGCAAGGTGCTCATTTAATGACCCCTGGAAGCTGAAGTCTGCACCTATAGTTTTATGCTAACCTGTTCAGGGCCAGTTTAAAAAATGGCCTTGAAAGCCATTGGTCTTACCTGCACATCTTCACCTGCATTGTATTTTCCTTCTATTTCTTTGCCCAGTTCACCTTCTGGCAGCTTAAGATCCTCTCGGACTTCACCAGTTTCTGTTAGCAGGGAAAGGTAACCATCCTGAATGCATATGAGCTATTAGAAGAAATTATAAGTACATACTGATTAGATCATATCCTCTTTGTTGTAATGTTTACACAGTTCAACTGTAGCACACATTAGGGTGGATAAGAACACAGCAACACATTAACAGATTTGTGGCATTCAAAAATGCTAACATGCCTCATGCCTTTAGTCCTAACTAGCACTTGGGAGGCAGAGGCTAACCTGGTCTACATTGCAAGCTCCAGGCTAGCCAGAACTAAACAGTGAGACCTTGTTTCAAAAAGAAAAAACAGGGTAAAATGCAGGCATGTGTAATAACCCCAGAAGAGATGTGTAATTCAGTTCCCTGTACTAGCCTTTCCACTTTCTGCCTAGGTATTCATAGTTAGACGCAATACAGACAAAGCTGTTCCTAAGGAAGATGATACACTGCAGTAAACTTTTTAATAATATGTTTAGAAACCTTGCAAATCAGAAAATATAACTATTTTCTTCTAACCACATGTACATGAACATACTATATGCAAAAATTTCTGGTAGTGGACATCAAAGTTATTTTTACTTTTTTCACTATTAAAATGATGCATTTTATAATTTGATTATAAGAAAAATTAAGTGGAAATTTTTGGTCTTCAGACAACTGTTAACAGATTTTTAAAACACTTTCATACATCTGTATGTCTATACACAAACATATACATATATAAAATATACAATATACTCTATCCCCCCCCCTCTCTCTATATATATATATATTGTATTTTGATCTTATTTCCCTGTTACCATCTCTTGACCCCCTCCACTGCAGCTGATCTCAACTAGCCCCCTCTTCTATTTTCAAGTCTTCTTATTTCTTGGTGAGCTATCAGGGTTGCTTATGGAAGTAAGGGTTGTTTAGAGGAGCTCACTGGCACTATACCACTGAAGGAGAGGTCTCTCCCTCCACTCGGATCCACTGACTGTCTGTAGACCCTCAGGGAGGGATGGTGACAGACTCTTAACATTACCTTCTCTTACAGTTGTAATCTAACCTGTAAAAAGCACACTTTTTGATATAATGTTTTAAAAATATCTTTCTAATTATGTGTAGCTGTGCATGTGTGCATCTGTGTGTGAAAAACAGCAAGTCCCCACCATCAGTATGCCTACAATTCCAAGACACTTTGCAAAAACCACTCATCTGGACTATCAGCTACTAACATACATACGTGTGTGTGTGTGTGTGTGTGTGTGTGTGTGTGTGTGTGTGTGTGTGTGTAATGGGACATGGGCCCTGACACCTGTAACCAGCTCTATGATATAAGCCAGCATAATATATAGGAGTTTCAAAGTGTTCCATGAACACCACTTAACAGGCTTGCTATGCATGGGAGAGTCATGAACTATAGCAGTATTTTCTTGTGGGGACCATTAGCCCATAAATAATGACACAGAGACTTCCTATTAATTATGAAATCTTGGCCTTAGCTTAGGCTTTTTCTCAAATAGCTCTTATGACTCAAGTTAACCTGCTTCTACTCATCTACCTTCTATCACATGGCTGGATTACCTCTCCTCTGCATTGTATCTCCAATTTGTTTTGCATCTTCCTGGTGTCTGCCTGCCTCTCTTCTTCCCAGACTTCTCTCTCTCCTTGGAAATCCCACCTATTCTCTCCTGCCTAGATATTAGCCATTCAGCTTTTTATTACTCCAACCACAGCAACACATCTGGACACAGTGTACAAATCTTCTCCAACAATGGACTTTTTGTCACAGAAGTGTTGGAGAAGTAGCTGGGAAAACAGTGAAGAACAAGCAGTGTGAGGCACATGCACAGAGCTTAAATCCGAGGACAGGTGCTCACATGAGGCAGACTGTGCCCTTCAGTGGCTCCTGTGGTAGAGTGCCATACTTCAGGAGGAAGAGTGCCTATTGATACCAGTGACTGAAACACAGGAGCCAGATGGTAACACTGGGGTCTCATAACTATTTACAGATATATTGTTTTAGGACTCAGAATTCATGGAACGAATTGAGGTGAAATGTATGAAGTATTTCAAGACAAAAATGTGTAACTGTAACATAAGCATGTAGTGAAGCCAAACATATGTGAGCATTAAGAAAATTATTTAAACAGTGCCCATATTTACCTAGATTCACCCCTTGTTAGCACTTAAACTATCTGTGTATATCTTTGTATGTGTGTGTGTGTAGTATGTGTACACATACTTACAGTATACAAAATACATTGCTATACATTCCTGTTTTTGCTGAATCATTTGAGAACATGTTTCACAGATCACAACTTTTCAGGCATAAATGCTTCAGTGTGTTTACCCCCAAACATGGACACACTCTTACATAACCTTTCCAAACTAATCTTTTTTTTTTTTCCCTGAGACAGGGTTTCTCTGTGTAGCTTTGCGCCTTTCCTAGAACTCACCTGGTAGCCCAGGCTGGCCTCGAACTAACAGAGATCCACCTGGCTCTGCCTCCCGTGTGCTGGGATTAAAGGCGTGCGCCACCACCGCCCAGCCCAAACTAATTTTTTACCCATCTTCAAATGTGCCGCTTGTCCGGATATTCTGATAGCAACTTACTGTGCCTGGATAACACCCTGAAGTTCTCTGCTGTTGTGTGGGCACTGTTTCTTGTAATGGAGCAGCTCAATCACCCTGCCTGTCAAGACATTGGCACTGACTTCATTTACAGAACGTCGTCGCTCAGTCTGGGTCTGCCTTGTTACCTTGTAATTCATGTGATGTATTTTTGGAAGAAACTATCTAAGTTACGTGTCCTTGGAGTACCAATCACACCAGGAGGTAAATGTACCTATCACACTAATGGAGATGCTAACCCTGACCACCTGGCTACTAGGGTGGTATCTGCAAGATCTTTATGGTCTAAATATAGTTCTTTCTCTCAAAAGAAGAAGGAAGGAAGAAGCCAATGGTGTTACTGTTAAATTCTCAAAGCCTTTAGGATTAGAACACATATAATACATGCAGTTTGTGTCCCAGACTCCTGACCAGCACCTGAGACTTACTGGCACTGAAATGTGTTGTCTTCTCTTCACTAAAAGGTCTTACTAAAATAATCAAGGGCTACTTGGGAAACCAGGTGATTTCACGTTCAGAGTGGTTAGTGTACATGGTGAACCTCATACTTAACTAGAGTATGAGGAACTATCAAGACCATGAGTTAGGCACAGTCCAAAGGGACTCAGGAATTAGTGTGACTAAGCTCACTTTGGCCAGTAACAAAACCACCTGGAAATTAATATGGAAGACAAGATAATGTACTGAAACTCAAATATGTTGTTGTCTGAGTTCATAGTAAAGATCAGTTTATTGGTTATCTTCAGTGCATACTTGGAACAGATCATTTCAAAAACTGATAATGGGAGTGAGTGAGACAGCTCAGTGGGTAGGGAACTTGCTGCCGAGCCTGACAATTTGAGCTCAATTATTACACAGTAGAACCAACTCCCTCAAGCGTTTTTGACCTCCACAGTTCCATCATGGTGTGTGTCCCTGTGTGCACACATATATACACATGCATGTGCACATGTCTACACACACAGAATGAGGGAGAGAGGGATAGGGAGGGGGTAAAGAGAGAGAAGAAGAGAGGAGAGAGGAGAGAGGAGAGGGAGAGGTGTTTTATAAAATGTTAAAATCCCTGGTAATGAAAGGCAGAGTGATGTATTTATACTGGCTTCCTTGTATACTTGCACACATGCATGAGAATGTACTTAGGAGACGTTTGCCCTAGTCCTCAAGGTGAAACAAAGCAAGCAATGAGGAGTTTACACAGAAGTAGTCTGGCTTTCAAAGAAATGGAGGAATACAGGATCATTACTTTGTTTCCTTTAAATGAATGGAACGAGGCAATGATGACACATGTATCTAATAACATTACAGAAAAAACCTAAGATTCCCCCTGGTGTGGCGGTGCATGCCCTTAACCCCTTAATCCTCGCACCCCCACAGGCAGAGGCACGTGGACCTGCATTCATCAGGGCCCCTAGTTGGTTTCCCACACTCGTACGGATGATGCCCTATCTACCGCATGTGCATATGCAGCACTTACTGGACCTAGTGGGTGACATAATAGAGAGAGATGTGAAGCTGGGGAGAGTTGGGGGGGGCAGGCCTGGGGGTGCTGGAGGAGGGAGAGTAGATATCATCTGACTGCACTGCATTCATGTATGACATTTCCAGAGAATAAATAAAATGTTTTTCAAAGGAGTAGGAGTTGTCATATATTGGTAAGTATCAAATCCAGGTGATATGTATGTGGGATTTTGATACTCAGAAAATTCCACATTAAAAAGAAAAATACAGCCAGTGAGACAGCTCGGCAGAAAAGCATTGGCTGCAGAAGCCTGATGATTTGAGTTTGACTTCTGGAATCCACATGTGGAAGAAGAGAGCTACTACCACGGCGTGAGTGCACATACATGCACACAGAGAAATAATAACATAAAGTACGTAGGGAAAAGGATGCAGAATTCTAGAAAGAGAGAGCACTGGAATTATAAATGTTGGGGCGAGGCGCAGTGGGCTGAGAGAGGATGAGTTAATCAGAAGGGTGCAGGGGACGTCAGTGACTACAGATCCTGTCAGTGATGTGCCCAGAAAAGGAAGAGTGTAGAGGGGGATGACGGAAAGGGTGGTTGGGTTTTGTTTTTCTGCCTGTGTTTGTATTCCTAATATACAACAGATGGCAGGGAAGACTGTCACTATGAGTGCTCTTAGCCCCAGTTCCTGAATTTGGCTTCACATTCTATTTCAAAACAAGCAGCCGTCACTATGCAAGGTGAGACTTCCTTTTTCAACTTCAGCCTTCTCTCCCTGGCATCTAAAGCTACTTCCCAGAACATGCTGGTTCTGGGAAAGTGACCTCTCAAACACTACTATTATGTCACCTAAATCAGTAAGAGGAGCATCAGCTGGTGTGTCACCTGACCGACGCAGCCAGTCATTCTGTTGGGTATGCACAGGCCACATCACGTGAAGACGCATGCAAAGATGACACGATGGGGCTCAGACTCAGAGAGCACTTTCTCCCACACTGACCACGTCTCCCCCGTGAACTTATACCAATGGCTTGATGGGGAATTCTTTCTGAGTAGTTGACTGTAAAAACAGAAACTTCAGAATCATTTTTAGTGGCCATGAAAGATATGAGGGACCATGCACACAGGGCTGTGACAAATGGTGGGGGTGGAGAATCTTCTACTGTATTGATTTCTGCTGAATATGGGCAGAGTCAAGAGTTGGGTTGGAAAGTCAAGGACACTGGAAAAACTAAGCTAGAAAAATTGTTAATGACCTCTCTAAATGTAAGCAGATGGTCATTGGTGGGTGCCAGCTGTAAATGAGGCTCTTAATTAGATGAAACACTGTTACTGCTCGATACCACTTTGTGGGCCCCCGAGTACTGTTCTACAGGTTACAGTAAGATACTGTGTGCTGCTATTTTCCCTGTAAGTAGAAGCCACTGACTTAGCAATCTAACATGGCTCTTTTCATCATTATCTTTAATGATTTTGTAGCAATATATCTGCCCCTTCTCCCTAAATTCTGGTTTAGTGGTTTTCCATTCTCAGAGACACAATGCTTTCTTGAAGAACACAAGGCATTCACAGAACAGATTAAAATGATAACAAGATTTTCAAGCACAGGGAATCATCAGCATCATTATTTTCTTTATTACTATTATTTTAATTTGCAATATGGAGGCTGTGAGATGGGTCGGGGATAAAGGTGCTTGCCTACAAGTCCTTACATCCCTAGGACACACATGGTAGATGGAAAATTGTTCTCTGTCCTCCCCAAGTGTGTGCATGCAGGCACACACATACACAAAGTTAAATAAATGCAATTTGGATTTAAAAGTCATAATTCTGGCAATCCACTGATCACCTAAGGGTCTATGATATGCACTTTATATGTCGTGTACAAAGAGCTTCCCCTACGAGGAATGGTCTTCAAATGACAGAAAGGTGTAGCAAGTCCCGAAATCACTGAATTTATAGTAGAGTGTACAGTAGCACAGAAATTCTAAAACAGTGGTTCCAAAGGATAACCTAAACAAGCCATTTCCACATTTGACAATTTGGGAATTCCTCCAAAGGGCCTGAAGGCATTTTCTATTTTACACCATCACAGAGCCCCAGACAATTAAAACTTCTTTTGAGAAAACTAATGGAAATTAGCAATTCTAATCTGAGCCAATCTTGGAATGGGAGTCAGGAGACACTTTCTTGCATCCTGAATTTATTTTAAGAATACACAAATTACATCTGTAAGTATTAACATATTTCTTCTCCCATTCAACAAAAATTATTACAATGAATAGATGTACACAACCCACTTTGGCTGGCTGTCAAACTGGCACTCAAAATAGTGAATTCAGCAGATGCAAAGGAACTGCATGTAGTCAGATAATAAAGGAAGCATGGATTTAACCAAGGCACTTGGAGAGGAGAGTGAAGACCACCAGAGCATAATAAACATATTAGAAAACTCACAGAACCAAGTTCTTAACTGACTGACTAGAAGTTCCTATGCCAGGCATGGTCCCGAGTGTTCACTAACCTACTTTGCCAGGCATGGTCCTGAGTGTCCACCAAGACTCGAAACGGTCCTGTAAGAAGTTTGTTATTCACATTCCAATTTTATGATAAAAAAGAGACCAGAGAGGCCAACCAAGGTCACACAGTAATAAGTGCCAAAACAGAGACTGAGATCCAATCGACTGACACCATCCTTGACTATGCACTATGCCATGTGGACTACATACTAAGGGTATGACTAGGGAAGCAGATAATGTCTCTTGGGTGCATGCTTGAGAAGGCACCCAAATACCCCCACCACAGAACACTTCAAAGAGAATTAACGAGAATGTACAAATTGCATGACAAACAAAACAAAAGTCTGCAATGGAGACAGGGCCACAATGACTAATCTCCCCTTTGTCCTAGGCCTGTGATATGGTTGGCATTGTTATTAGACCTGTCTGCTTAACTTCTCTACACATGAAGCGAGGGGTATACTTGGACCTTACTAAACACTCACATAAAATCCGAACCAAATTCGTCCTTTTATGTTCAATTTTAAGCTTCAATGATTCATTAATTTGACCATAGCAATTATGTGAGCTGCTGGTGTCAGCTTGACGAAGTATCAACAGGTAGGAGCATAGGGAAATACCACTGAATATGATAAATACTGAGTATTCAAGACATTCACAAGACAGGATGAGAAAAGAAATCCATCTTGGCAAAAGTAAATTCTATACTTAGCCTTATTCCGACATGCTAATCTTATACACCACCACACTAAATAAACACATATGCATTTAACTGTTTACTGAGTGCCTAGTGCATACCACATCTAAAGTCAGTGAGCTAAGAACACTGGAAGGACCCAGTAGAATTTTGACCCCGAAAACATGAAGCAGAACAGAACTACTTGTTGTTTACACAGCTGCTATGGCCACACACTTCCTAAACCAGCCTTGGTTTGCAGACTGAAAGGCTACCCACTGTGAGAAGACACACTGTGAGAAAGAGTGCCTACCTAGAAGGTGCCAGCACTGGACCCACACCTGGATCTGCTTGACTCAAGTCATCACCTGCTTTGGTGTTAGAACTATGAAAATATTTCAAATTTTTGTGGACACAGAAAACGTAAGTGACACAGTGAAAGTATAAAACTGTTCACCACATTAAAACTAGAAAAATATGTTTATACATGGATAGCATCAAAGGAAGACACTGAGTAAATGAGGTGATGTGGACCTTCTTAAACCTTCTGTAATGGTGCAGAGAGACCAGCTGAAAGTTAAGGGTCAAGCTCACCCAGAGAAAATGGAAAGTTTATTTTACTCTGTGTTTGGGACAAGAACGGCTTAGTCATGATCAATCAGAGCTTCTAACATTCCAGAAGGTCGGTTAACATCAACACTCCAAACTACAAAGTGCTATCATTAGGCAGGACCTGTCTCTAGGTGTGTGTGTGTGAGAACAAATATGTAAAAATTATATTATAAAATACATATGTGATAGGTCACAGTTAGTGGATATAAATAAGTCAATTACATAGTTTTTCATTTTCTCCTTATACTCAGTGGCCATGCACTTTATATTTATGGTTTTCAAGTTACTTTCCTAGAATACCAGAATACTTTCAAAAATACCAGATTTTGACATGTAAAAGCTTGGTTAGTAGGAATATGAATTCCAGTCTTGGAAGTCTTAGGTCTGCTCATTGAAAAAAATATCACACTTAGGAAGGAGTTATCTAAACCTGAAATAGTTTACAACAGAGAGGACAGTAATTTTACTAAATATTAGATTTATTTGCAATAAGTAAATACTACATTTTAAACACTGACATTTATTTGTTTAGTGGATGTATGTATGTGGCACATGTGTTTCACAGCTCCTGTGTGCAGGTCAGAGGACACAGGAATCAGTTGTCTCCATCTGGAATTGAGCTCAGGGCCAAGCCTTGACACCAAGTGCCTTTCTGACGAAGCCACCTCACTGGTCCAATACAGTGCCTTTACAATGCCAGAGTAGAGGCTGGAGGTACAGCACAAACGGCAGGGTGCTGGCCAGAACATGCACAAGCTGGGTTTGATCCCCAACACAGCATAACAGGGCATAACCTGTAATCCCAGTACTCACAGGTAGAGTCAGGAGGATCAGAAATGTAAGGTCATCCTTGGATGACAAGTGAGTTCAAGGCCAGCCTAGGATATAGGATCCCCTATTTCAAAATTTAAAAAAAGCACAAATATTAACAAGAATAAAACAAAACACTGTTTCTCTAATCTGTAAGATAAGTGGAGTCTACTAATTGGTGAGCAAAGGACCCTGTAAAATTACTCTCAAGTCTGGTCAAACTCCTACTAAACAGGGTGTTCAACACATCTGAAACAGTATTGTTAAGGAAATCAGTACTCACTTGATAATCGTTTCTCTTAATATTTGGAACATCCATGTTGTGAGTAGAAGGACAAATATCTTCATATTTTTTGCCAGTGAAAATATCAATTCCAACAAGGTGTACCTAACACAGGGAACAAGAAACAGTTTTATCTGTCAGGTATCAGTTCATTATACTGGGCACAACCCCACCACTGATCAGAATGGATTCTTTCATCCCTTTCCAAGGTCATCTTATTTTCTTTAAAAATGTAGCAGTGGTCATAGAATTGGGGTTCAGTAAACACCTGACAGTTTCATGGAATCAAAACTCAACACACTACAAACCTCAGCACTTCAATTACAAAAGTCCACAGAAAATGAAGACCAGGTCTCTTAGAATTCTAAGAACAGGTTTGTTTCAACTGTAAATGAGATCTTTTTAATCACCAGATTCAGGAAAGTTTTAGTTTCCAGTTAATGAAACATTTTAAGGACTCAATTAAAGGAAAGCACTCAGAGTTAATAGCTGATCATTCAGAGACTAAGGGATGAAAAAAAAGTTATTTTAAATATAGAAACCTCATGATGTAGAATGAAACACAAATGATCTTATCGCTGAAGCCAAAGAACAACCTGGAAGGTCTTACCTTAGCATGACCATGCTTCCCAGTCTTGGAAGTTGACATCTCCACGATTTTGCATGGTCGTCCTTTGAGCACCACGAAGCCGTTTTTGCGCAGGGCTGAGCACTGCATAGGGTAAGTGCTGGAAGCCCCTGCATCTCCAGTAGTGAAATCAATTTCGTCTGCCATAGTGGGCTGGGGAGATGTGTGGTTTTTCTGCGGGAACTATGCAAAAAGTTTGTTTGCTTTTTAAAAAAGGGCATGTCTCATTCTGGGGGCAGGTAACAACGAGCATCCCTGGCCCATTATACTTGCATTTATAGGACACCCACTCTTGAGTGATGGATACTTTGCCATTCAGGCCTCTAAAAACTTTTCCAGCCCTTGGTGGGAGGTGAGGAGGGAAGACGCAGAGAAGCTCGCCGGGGAGTGAAGGCGACACCAGCCCTGGGCCAGCAGGTCCGATCCTCACTACCCCACCGCGAGAAGTGCCCACGACCTTCCTGCGCCAGGGCCCGGCGCTTGCACCCCATCCCTGCTGCCGGGGCCCCCGTCAGCCAGGCCGCAGGTTCAGGGAAGGCTGGGACAGAAGCCCCGGCCGGCAGCACCTGGCCCTCAGCGTGCCCAGCACCCGCAGCGGCGCCGCCCTGGCAACCCGGTCTCGGCCCAGCGGCCAAGGGCCTGCGCCCCGCGGTCCCGCGCTCGCCCGCCTTCAGGCTCCCAAGCATCTCGGCTCCTCCCCTCGCCCGGACCCCAGCGTCGTTGGCTGAAGCCCCCGCCCCGCCGGCCCGGCCCCAGGTCTTCACCTTCGGGCCCGCACCGCACGCCTTTGCTGCGTCCGCCGGTCCCTGCGGCTGCGGCGGCGCTGGCGGCCGCGGCTGGTCCAGGAGACGGGGCGGGGCCGCCACGCTTCCCACACCCGGCTCCCCGCCCCGGCCCGCCCCGCCAGGGCCCGCCCTGCCGCCGTCCACACTTCCGGGATAGGCCCGGGAGCGGCGCAGGCCCCGCCCTCAGGTCTCCCATTGGCTCGAGCCTTCCTGAGTCCCCGCCCAGTCACGTGAAGCGCGCCCTGGCAACCCCACGTGCTGCGGATTAGTGCACTTCCGGCGTGCAGGGCTAGCTGCAGTCGACCGCTTGAAGCTCCGTTGTGATACTGGGCGCCATGCATCCTCATCTTCAGTTCGGGGCCCACTTGACCTTGGGGATAGCCATCAGCCCTGGCACGCAGGTGCGTGGATGCTGTCACCCAACGGTCTTTAGAACTCTCAAGTCCTGCGGATTTTCCGAGTGTCCCGAGTGGTAGTGGAGTGAACTTTGATTCAAGCCTCTGGCACAGCTTGTAGCCTGCTTGGGCTTGGACTCCATGCTTGGAGCTCGAAGAAGAGTGCCAGGTGTGGTGTTTTTTCATGATTGCCTTGTAGGCCAGCGGAGGACCAGACATCCTGTGGTGAGGTGCTGGTGCAGCCTGGCGGGAGTCAGTCGTGTTCCCAGGGGGTGGGAAATCCTTCCGGATGTGAACTAACCCATGTGCCCAGAGACTGTCTACTCTGCCCTGCGGTCTTCCTGGCATTGGTGTGCCCTAGAATTTGGGGTTTTGCTGTTGTTTGTTGTTAAGGATTAAAGACAAAGATTCTTCAGAGGGGTGGTTCCCGTTCGGTTTCATCATAGCTGCATTTCTCTTATCATGCAGAGAATCTAGGTAATCAGCTTTTCACTCCACAAACCAGTTCATGTTGTTCAGTGACTTGGTATTGCCGTCTTGTAAGTAAACCGGGTCTCACATTCATACACATATGCAGAACGTATTTCACTTGTGTTGTTTAGACGCAATAAGTGTGCGGCTTCCATAAAGTAAACTCTGCCTCTTGTTAACATGTGAAAGAGCCAACTTAGGACCCCAGGCCATTGAGTTCCCTCTGCTTTTCCTTATGCTGCTTAACCTATCCCTATTATTATTATTGCTGCTAATATTTAAGTAAGAATTACATAGACAGTGTACTGTTTCATCCTGACTACTAATGTTTTTTTAAAAACTAAGATTAAAGTTGGAATTTATATAAAATAAGGCTTACTTTTAGTTTCATGAGTTTTGAAAAAGAAAGTCAATATATAATCACCCTCATAATCAAGATAGAGAGTACCTTCCTCATTCCAAAGTTTCCTGTGGCTTTTTGTCTTCAGCCCTGTTTCCCACCACCCCCAACCCCCACTCCCAGCCAGGCCCAGGCAGCCATCAGCCGTTACTCTTTTATCTGCATTTTGAATTATGGGAAAAGACAGGGGAAATGAAGCAATTTGCCCTGAATCATGTAGCTTGTAAGTCAGTCAGAGAATTAAAGTTGAAATTACTGCTTTGTCTACTACCATATTCGCATATGCACAGAAGAGTTGGATGTAGACTCTAATGACTGTTTAATTGAACAAACACAGTGCCTTCTCCAGAGTCTGCAGAACACTGAAGTAGCACATTCTGAGCCCTTGTTTCTAGAGTTACAGCCTTCCTTGTAGTTCCTGTAATCACATTTTCACTGTTAATGAGAGATTCTGTCATGTTTATTTCTATTAAAGACACCTTGTTTCATATGTATGGTTAACATAGGTTGTGTGGTTAGCAGGACTGTAATTCAAACCTGATATTTTATCTACACACCTGTCGCCTCTATTTGGCACAACACAATCTTGTATGTAGGTATACTAGAGAACTTTTCAGTATGGTATTTGGGGGCATTTAAAGCAGAAGACATAAAATGCAAAACTGAGAAGAAAGTTCAAAAAGAAGTAGTGAATAGACAGAAAAGGAGCATATATGCATCCTGATAGTTGAGACCACAAAAGGGAACACTGCTGTATTTGGCCTCAGCTAGGAAATGTGCACATTCACAGATGACCTGGAAAGCGCGTGTGTTGGTTGGGTTACTAGTGAGTTTTCTTTTGTGTGTGTGTGCAAATCCACAAATGTGGAATCCCCGAATAGTGAGGCTTGAGTGCTTAATTAATTTATTATTTACATATTTATTGAATTTTATTTTTACAGCCTTACTTCTGGAACTCCCAGGTAGAGTCATCCCATTCCTTGTCCATAAGCTGCTTTTAGTCCTTGGGTAGTCATTTTCAAAGATAAATAGTACCAGCAACCAGAGAGAGCCTTGACAAAAGGAGCTCCTCCTGTTTAGCCTAGGTGTCGGCCAGGTAGAGTAGAAGGCAATCTGCATATAATTTTGAGTTTCCTACAGATAGGTTGAAGGGTTTTGAAAAAGCTGGAATTAACGTCCCATTAATATGTTCAGTTTAACCTAATAAATGTGTCTAAATATTCTTTCACATGCCATCAATATAAAATTATTACTTAAGGTATCGTACATTCTTTTAAAATTATTATTATTACTGAGTCTTTACAACTGGTGTGTGTTTTTCACTTAACATCTAAATTTAGAGTAGCCACATTTCAGGTGCACTGTAAGCTTATGTGGCTGATGGCTTGTCTGTGAACATCACAGATTGGAAAGTATAGCTATAGCTTCCCTGGAGGTGGTGATCTAATTTGAGATCTAGAAGCTAGTAGTAAGAAGCTGTTAAAGTTTATGCAGTTCCTCCCAAAAGACTGATAGACTGAGGGCTTGCATCCCCAGCTGGGGCACAATTTTGGAAGATTTCTGGAAACTTTAGAATGAGGGAGCTAGCTGGACAAAGTAGATCACTAAAGGTGTGCCTTTGGTGTTATCTTTTTCCCGGCATCCTGTTTTCTCTCTGCTTCCTGTCCTTAGTGGAGAGCAGATGCTTTTGATACATACTCCCAGGCCATGATGTTCTGACCAAGCACATGGGGCCAAACCATGAGACAAAATAAATGCTTCTTCCTTTAAGTTCTTTCTGTCAAGTATTTTGGCCACAACAATAAAAAGTTAATTCAGAAGAGAGTTATGGGTGGGGGGATAGGAAAAAAAAGTCATAATTGAATGTTAGAGATCAAGATGGAGAGGCACAGGGTATAAAGAACTAAATGAAGACACATTGTTTTTATGGCATTAGTATTCCTTTCACTGAGATGGGAAATTCAGAAGAAGCAAGTTTCAAGTGAGTTGAGTTCACACTGGGTTGACAATCCTTGAGGAAGATTGGCTCTGGAATAGAAACCCACACTGGGACATCACCAGCATGTACGTGAAGGGGTGATGGTTATGATGATAGTGGATGAGTTATCTTGGAATAACTCAGCACAGTTGTCTTAGTACTTCTCTTGCTTGGTGAAACACTATGATCAAAAGCAACTTGGAGAAGAAAGGGCTTACTTCAGCTTTCAGTTTGTAGTCCATCATCCCGGGAAGTCAGGGCAGGAACCTGGAAGCAGGGTGTGATGCAGAGGTCATGGAGGAGTGTTGTGCCTGGCTTCTTCTTCATGGCTTGCTCAGCATGTTTTCTTTTGGTACTTAGGACCACCAGCCCAGGAGTAATACCACTTACACTTCTCTGGCCTCTCACATTCATCATTAATCAAGAAAATGCACTGCTTACCCAGTCTGGTGGGGCGTTTTCTCAGTCTAGAATTCCCTTTCAGATGACTTTAGCTTTTGTCAAGTTGGCATAAAATTAGCAAGCACAATTAACCCCTTGTCAACATGACACATAGACACATCACTATTTTACTAGGACCTTCCCTTTCTCATTTGTCCCCAAGATGGCATGTTAACATCACAATATAAAGGATAAGTAATTTTAAAGGTCCCACAGCCCTTAAAATTTCAAACACTTTAAAAGTTCAATCTTTTTAAAATATCCAAAGTCCCTTTCCAAGTTCCAAATTTCTTTAAAATGTCTACAATTTCTCTAAAGCTCTTAATTCTCTTTAGAACTTCAAAGTTTCTCAACTGTTGGCTCCTGTAAAATCAAAATAAATATGTTCTTACTCCAAGAGGGAAGAACCAGGCCATAGTCACAGTCAAAGCAAAATCAAAATCAACATTATTCAGTGCTTAATCTGGGACACACACATTCTGGGCTCCAAAGGGCCTGAGTCACTCCTCCAGCTATGCCTTCTACAGCACACACAGCTTATCTTCTAGGTTCCACCTGGCATTATTCCACAGCTGCTGCGTCATTGGTGGTGGTACCACAGTACTTGGTATCTCTAAAATGTTGAGGCTTTCCACTGCACTGCATCAGTAGCCTCTCATGGGGACTCAGACCATGCCACATGGTGCCAAGCCTCAGCTGCTCTCCATGACCATTTCAATCCTGGGATTTTTATTGCTATTGAGTCTCCATCTTCACATCTTCACCAATGACCTGACCTATGGTACTTCCTCAGCTGCTCTTCATGACACCCCTTCATGGCTTCAAAACCAGGACCTCCCGGGAAACTCTTACACTACTAAATTTGGCTGCCAAAATGGGATACAGCTTTGGTGCCGCTGGGCCACAGCTTCTGTGGACTGACCCTCAGTAAACATTTCCTGGAAGATTTCAATTGTACTAGCAAAGCAAAGGTTTCACAATAGTGGTTGCCTTAGAGTTTCTATTGCTGTGAAGAGACATCATGACCACAGAAACTCTTGTAAAGGAAAACATTTAATTGAAGTGACTACTTACAGTTTCAGAGATTTAGTCTATTATCATCAGGGTGGGAAGCATGGAGGCTGGGAGTATGGCAACTTGCAGGCCGACATGGTGCAGGGAGAATTACACATCTTGATTCAAAGGCAACAGGAAGTGAACTGAGACTCTGGTCATGGCTTGAGCATATATGAGACCTCAAAGCCTGCCCCTGCAGTGACATACTTCCTCCAACAAAGCCACACCTACTCCAACAAGGCCACACCTCCCGATAGTGCCCCTCCCTATTAGCTTATGGGGGCAATTATATCCAAACTGCCATGGTCTTGTCAAATTCTTCAGTGCTAGCTGACTAGAGCCCAGATTCTTAATTTAGGATATTATACAAATAGTGCTGATGGTCTTTACTTCCCTCTGAAACTTCACATGCCAGGCCTCCATTATCTCCACTGCATTCAATCTTCTCATCTCCTAGGTTCCCATAGGACAGCCCAGTGAGCTCTGAGCACTTGTTGGCTTTTGTGTTTCAAAGTTCAAATGCTAGCACTATCACGTGACCCCCAAATCACATGATCAGGTCTATCACAGCAAAATCTCATGACCTCATACCACTTTCTATTTTTTGATAAAACTGGCACAGCCATGTCTGAATGGAATGGCAGAAGTCATAAAGCCAACACAGCTGTTTGACAAAGATCCAGCAGAGCTGAGCCACATGATGGCTGCCATGCCACCTTTGGTTTTTATCTCTGTGTCTTGCATACTTGGGGGCACTTTTAATATTTGTACAATTTGGGGATATTAGATTGATGGAAAGTTCCTTATGAATCGTTTATGCCTTCTCTCAGGAATGCTGCTTCTAAGCTTCCTGAACATACTCTCCCCACCCCCCACTTTTAGAGAGATATCTTTATCTTCTTGAAGGTCTTCCTTACGCCTTGGAGGTTGTCACACATAAAGAAGCCAAAGGTCTCTTCATGAAGCTATGGGACATTCTTGAAACATCTGTTCCTGTACTTACATAGGAACAAGATATTCAAAACAAAGTAAATGGATCAACATGATCCGGTGGGCTAGAGGAGTTGGCCACAGCTCAGATGATAAGCCTCTTCCCACTGTACACTCAGACAATTACATGGTATATACCTCTGCCCTACACAGAGACATATTGATGAGCAAAATATGGAGTGGAAAAATAATAAAAGTATGAGGCATCAGGACCTCCCTCTCTTAGAAGAGTTAGCTCACACAGAGCCACTGTGATGTTATATGACCAAGGAATGCAGAATGCCAGGATTAGACGTATAGACCAATTCTATAAAGATGTAAATATGAACATTGTATTATGCCAGAATTTGAATAATAACTACAGCCTGAGGATTTTTTCTGGGCACTCTGACCATTAAGAGTTAATAATACAGCCTGGTGGTGGTGGTGCATGCCTTTAATCCCAGCACTCAGGAGGCATAGGCAGGAGGATCTTTGTGAGTTCGAGGCTACAGAGCGAGCTCCAGGAAAGGCACAAAGCTACACAGAGAAACCCTGTCTCAAAACAAAACAAAACAAAACAAAACAAAACAAAACAAAAAGTTAATAATACATTGCTTGGGGCATGGCAAAATGCTCGGGTGGCTTGACTATTTTGTTTTAGTCTAGTGTCCTTGAAGCACCCAAAGCTACCGGCCTGAGAACAGACTGTCATATGCTTCTAGATTCTCTAAAATTGGGTTATGGAATTAATGAGTAAGAGTGATAACTCTGCTTATTAATGATGTCAAAACTTGAGGGAAAATGTTTGGAAATGATAAGAAAGTGAAACACATGTCCAAAACTAAAAATGATATGATCTATGTTTTGGAACATTGTGAATGTATCCCTGCTTACTAAATTCTGTATAAATAAAGAAGCACCCTGGCTGCTAGTTAGTCAGGCTGCAAGATTCTCACCACCACCATGGCCTGGCTCTCTTCTTCTCCCTGCCAACTCCTTACATCCTCTGCTGGGACCTGTCCCACTAGGAATGACTCTTGTATGCTTCCTCTCTGTCCATCACTTCTAAAATGAAACTAAGAAGTATCCCATGTCTGATTCCTCCATCACCACTCTTGCATCCACCCATCTTCAGACCCTCGTCTGGAGATGGACTCTGGCAAAACTCCATAGCCAAGAGCAACTTGGAGAAGAAAGTGTTTATTTCTGTTTACATTCCACAATCATATTCTATCATAGAGGGAAGTCAGGGCAGGACCTCAAGACAGTAACCTGGAGATAGGAACTGTAGCAGAGGCCATGGAGGAGTGTTGCTTACTGGCCTGATTTTCACAGTGTGCTCAGCCTGATTTCTTATGTTACCCAGGACCACCAGCCCAGGGATGGCACTTCCCACAGTGAGCTGGTCCCTCTCATATTAATCATCAGTCAAGAAAATACACCACTAGCTTACCCAAAGGCCAGTCTGGTAGAAGCATTGCAATTGAGGTTCCCTTTCACCAAATGGCTTTAGTTTATGTCAAGTTGACTTAAACTAGCCAGTAGTACAACAGTGAGTACAAGAAGAGAACCTAAAATAGTGCCCTTATATGTTTAAGGAGTACCCAAAGGAGGATTATTAATTACTTTACTATTACTGTGATAAAATACCACGGCCAAGGCAACTTATAAGAGAAAGCATTTATTTGGGCTTCAGCTTCCAGGGGCTTAGAGTTCATGACGTCAGAGTGAAGACATGGTGGCCGGAACAGTGGAGAGCTCATATCTCAAATGGCGGAGAGCACACTGGCGGGAGTCTTTTGAAACCTCAAAGGCTGCCCCAGTAACATAACACATCCAACACACTTCCTAGTATGTCACAAACAACTCTAGCCACTAGGGGTCAAGTTTCCAAACATATGGGCCTATGGGGACCATTCTTATTCAAACCACCACTTTAAGAGTATAAACTATATTGAATTTCTTAGGTGGTAAGCAACAACAACTTTAAACAGAAAGAAGGTATAAGAGAATGTTTATTCATGTATATTTTTTGTATGTGAGTGTTTTGTCTTCATGCACACCAGAAGTAGGAATCTGATCCCATTACAGATGGTTGTGAGCCATCATGTGGTTGCTGGGAATTGAACTTGAGACCTGTGGAAGATCAGTCAAGTGCTCTTTACTGCTGAGCCATCTCTCCAGCCCTGGTATAAATGTCATAAAAGGCCTCTAGATTTGAAGTGAAGCCTGCAGAGACAGAAACCACACAACCCTTTTGTTTCTATGGAAAGAACCATCTCATCTGATATCAATATAATAAGCAGCCTATGTATTGGTAGAGAGATCCCAAGAAATAATGTTCTAGAGTAGTGGTTCTCAACTTTCCTAATGCTGCCACCCTTTAATACAGTTACTCATGTTGCGGTGACCCCCAACCAAAAAATTGCTTTTATTGCTACTTCATAACCATAATTTTGCTACTGTTATAAATGGTAATGTAATTAACTGTCTTTTCTTTCTTTTTCTTTTTTCTTTTTGAATGCTGAATGTTGTTATTGAAGGAGGGAGGAGGTCTTAAATACAGGCTTACAGCACAATGGGAGAACCCCAGAGGGCAGAAGTTCGCTTCTGATGTTTTACAATCTTGCATCTAAGCTGTTAATGTCCAATATGCAGGATACACAGACAAAGAGCTTTCCTTAAGCATTCAGGAGGGTGGAACCAGGCAGGGAATTAGCATAGGGAGGATATCAAGGTCAAGGTCAGCAAGCATGGCAACAGTTACCCAAAATGGGGGCCAGGGCCCTATAGGTCCCCCCCTTTTACTATAAAATGAGCTTCTGACTTAGGTTGCGTGGGATGTCAGCAGGTCATCTTACCTGTCATGGAGACACCTGTCCAGGCCACATGGAGCTCTGTCTTAGGTTGGTGAGAGCACCCCAGGAATTACCCGTCTCTAAATACTTATTATCATACAGGCTCAATTGTGTGTGAGCTGCAGAGTTAACTGCTGCCAAAGATTTCAAAGTGGCGCTGGGCTTGCAATTTGTGTGTTTGACACAGAAAAGACCAACAGAAGTCCTAACCCACCCATAGCCAGTAGGCTAAAGGCAACTGAGCCATCCCCTTCCTTAACGAGCCTAACTGCAAATTGGACTCTTTGTAAATGGTTTCCCAAAAGCAAATGGAACTTGAGATTATAAATTTATAACTTTCAAAGCCAATTGGAATATATATAACTATTGAATTAAATTTATCATGCTCAGTAGAATGAAAGATTAATTAACTGTGGTAGCTACTTTTTCTGCCAGGATCTCCAATGTGCTAGCTGTAGTAACCAATTATGAAATGGCCATCCCAGAAACAGTAGCAGCAGTGGCTACCACTGCTATAATAGCAACTAGGGCAGCAGCGATGTCAAATTCTCTTCTGGAGCATGTGGGTATTTACTGGCATAGGCACAACTCTAGGAACACAAACCACCAAGGCCCATTTTTCTTTTTCTTTTTTCTTTATAAACCCATAATATCACTGCCAATGAATTCATCCCTCTTTGCTTCTGCCTCATTAGTTACAGGGGTTTTGTACTGTGACTCACTCAAAAGTTATTTACAATGTACACATTTAGGATACTTTGTGAGGAAGGCTAAAGTCTATAAAACAACTATACCTCAGGAATGAGGTGAAACTTCAAGCTGACTTTTAGGTGTGTGTGTGTGTGTGTGTGTGTGTGTGTGTGTGTGTGTGTACAGTTTGGAATTTGCTCTTCTAAAATCTCAGTAAGTTTACTTGTGCACTTGTCCCTTATGGTGCAGATACATGGGAAACAAGACTTTATTATGGTTTTTTTCTTTAATGTGCTCAGTCATCCCTTCAATTTGCTGCAGATATGGACAGCATAGGTTCCCTTAATGCAATACTAATCCAGTCTAGACTTGAAGCTACTAAGAAGCCTGCTATCATTGATGCTCATAGAAGAATGATACCTCTGGGAAACAGCAACATGTCTATGGACAGTACCAAGGGAATTTTTTGTGAAAAGATACCCTCATGGGCCAAAAAAAAAAAAAAATGGTTCAGTGAGTAAAGGTATTTGCCACCAAGTTAATGATCTGAGTTGTATCCCAGAATTCACATAGAGGAAGAATGGTGCTGTATATCCTGTACCATTATATGTTGGAGGCATGTGATCTGATTGTGATTCTTTTTATTGGTGGAAAGTGTGTATTTTTATTTAAAAACTTTTTTTCATTTTACATACTAATCCCAGTTCCCCCTCCCTCCTCTCCTCCTGTTCACCAAGGCCCATTTTTCTTGATCCCAGCACAACTTAAGCTGGCAGCTCTGCAAAAGAACAACTAAGAACCATAAAGAAAAAACATGCAGCTCACAAGAAGCAGAACTGATGGTCTCATAATGGCTACATTCAGACTTACAAATTTTAAAGTATCTTCAAAGGGGGCTAAATGAATTTCAGGAGGCCAATAAATGTTGCACAGAGCCACTCCTGAAATGTAGGCACTACACCAGCTTGAAGAGGATTGTGAGCCTGAAAATGCTTAGCTGGCATGCTACTGTTAACAAATGGAGGTCATTGACCTTCAGGGTTATCCTTAATCTCCAAGGTGTTTGGGTAAAACATTCTCAAACATACTTGAAAAAGCAGTTACCATACATTACCTTCTGGATAATCCAACCATGTGGATACAGTTCCTAGGCTTACATTAATGCTTGCCAAAGCTGGCCATATTGGGTTCTCAATCCCCATTGGCATCAGAAGGGGAGAGTTTTTCACGAAGGCCCAATAGGTCTCTGCCATGTTGGGCTTCAGCAGCAGCCACAGGGCCCACACAGTGCTCAGGAACCCAAAGAGGAACCTCATTGTCCTGAGGAATGACATAAACAGAGCCCCAGGCCCACACCAACACCAGATCGGGTCTCCTCCAAGTGCCAGTAGAAAGGTCCTTCCATCGCTCCAGAGGGTGATTTGCAACAGGAGCCCTCCAGTGCTTATCTGCAGTGGATACTCCAGCAGAATCCACCAATAAAAAATTTTAAAATGTATAAAACAAGGAAAAGAATAGGATGTGGAGAGGAATGATGAGTCCCTAGTTACCCCCCCCCCATTTTTTTTTTTTTTTTTCGAGACAGGGTTTCTCTGTAGCTTTGGAGGCTGTCCTGGAACTCGCTTTGTAGACCAGGCTGGCCTGGAACTCACAGAGATCCACCTGCCTCTGCCTCCCGAGTGCTGGGATTACAGGCTTGTGCCACTACTGCTCGGCTAGTTACCCCTTTTTACGTTAGCAAAATATGTTTGTTTGTTTGTTTTTTAATAGTTCAAATTTTTCTTTTATTTTTTATTTTTTAATATTATTTAATTAATTTATTTTTCTATTATCAGCTTGATACAGTATAAATTCTTATCTTACTAGTGAAATGTTTCATTGAGGCTTGCTCAGTAATTAAGTAAAACCAAAACTTATTATAAGCCACAGTCATCCTAGGGTCCCCCATGCTATATATATAGCCTTCATGGTTCTGTGGGTTGCAGTCTGATTGTTCTTTGCTTTATATTTAGAATCCACTTATGAGTCAGTACATACCATGTTTGTCCTTCTGGGTTTGGGTTACCTCACTCAGGATGATTTTTTCTAGTTCCATTCATTTGCCTGCAGATTTCATGCTGTCATTGTTTTTCTCTGCTGAGTAGTACTCCATTGTGTATATGTACCACATTTTCTTATTCCATTCTTCAGTTGACAGGCATCTAGGTTGTTTCTAGGTTCTGGCTATTACAAATAGTGCTGCTATGAACATGGTTGAGCATGTATCTTTGTGGTATGATTGAGCATTCCTTGGGTATATGCCCAGGAGTGTTATGGCTGTGTCTTGAGGTAGTTCGATTCCCAATTTTCTGAGAAACCACCATACTGATTTCCACAGTGGTTGTACAAGTTTGCATTCCCACCAACAGTGGAGGAATGTTCCCTTTGCTCCTCATCCTCTCCAACATTGACTGTCAATAGTGTTTTTGATCATAGCCATTCTGACAGGTGTAAGGTGGTATCTCAGAGTCATTTTGATTTGCATTTCTCTGATGATTAAGGATGTTGAGCATTTCTTTAAATGTCTTTCAGCCATTTGTGATTCTTGTTTTGTGAATTCTCTGTTTAGCTCTTTAGCCCATTTTTTAATTGGATTGTTCAGTATTTTGGTGTTGAGTTTCTTGAGTTCTTTATATACTTTCGAGATCAGTCCTTTGTCAGAAGTGGGGTTGGTGAAGATCTTTTCCCATTCTTTAGGCTGTCTTTTTGTCTTATTGATAGTGTCTTTTGCCCTGCAAAAGCTTCTCAGTTTCACGAGGTCCCATTTATTAATTGTTGTGCTTAGTGTCTGCGCTGTTGGTGTTATATTTAGGAAGTGATCCCCTGTGTCAATGCGTTCAAGATTACTTCCTACTTTCTCTTCTATTAAGGTTAGTGTAACTGGATTTATGTTGAGGTCTTTGATGCACTTGGACTTGAGTTTTGTGCATGGTGACAAATATGGATCTATTTGTAATCTTTTACATACTGACATCCAGCTATGCCAGCACCATTTGTTGAAGATACTTTCTTTTTTTCCATTGTATAGTTTTGGCTTCTTTGTCAAAAATCAGGTGTTCATATGTGTGTGGATTAATGTCAGGGTCTTCAATTCAATTCCATTGTTCTGTATTTTGGTTTTTGTACAAGTACCAAGCTGTTTTTATTACTATAGCTCTATAGCAGAGCTTGAGGTCAGAAATGGTGATGCCTCCAGAAGTTGCTTTATCATACAGGATTCTTTTAGCTATTTTGGGTCTTTTGTTATTCTATATGAAGTTGAGTATTTTTCTTTCCAAGTCTGTGAAGAATTGTGCTGGTATTTTGATGGAGATTGCATTGAATCTGTAGATTGCTTTTGGTAAGATTGCCACTTTTACTATTTAACTGTGTTTTCTGATGGTCTTAGGTGACCCCTGTGAAAGCGTCATTTGACCAGCCCCCCAAAAGGGGTCATGACCCACAGTTGAGAACCAATGTTCTAGAAGATGGAATTCCAATGACTTTAGCTTTGTTTTCCTATCCACTCATTGACAAGGCGCTTTGTTCCAAAGGTCTTCTTTCTGACTCTGAATTATATTGAGTTTCTGCCTTATTGATGTTTGAAAAAAAAAATGGAATGGAACAGGTTTCTAAATATCATTAACTACATCAGTATATTATCTTTCTGTCACTAGGACAAATAATATATATACTGAACTCAAAAAGAGAAATGGTTTATTTTGGCCCACAGTTTTGGAGGTCTCAGTTAATGAATTGACCTTATGGCTTTTAGGTCTGTTATGAGGCTATGCATTAGGAGGACTGTGTGGTATAGCAAAGCCACTTATGTCATGGCCTAGAAACAGAAGAGGGCGAATTCCTTCAAGAGGACATCCTCAGTGACCTAAAGACCTCCCTGCAGGCCCCATGATAAAAGCTTCTTCTGCCTCCCACCATCGCTATCCTGGTATTATAGCCTTTAACAAGTGGGCCTTTGGGGGACAGTCAAGAACCAATGTGTTACACGACTATTGAAACTATTGATTGATACCCCCACATCAGCAAATTAAGTTAGTTGAGTTCTATGAGTCTTTCTATGATTATGCACCCTCTGTTTCCACAAACAATTTCCATTTTTAAATATGGTTATATTCCTTTACCACAGTCAATGATTTTCTGCATTTTAGTTGTTAATAATGACCATCTATAGTTGAAAATATTAAATGAAAAATTTCAGAAATTAGTAACTGGTGAGCTTTATTTTTTATTTTCATTTTTTAAAATAATGTAACCTTTAATTTAAAAACCAAAATGAAAGAAACAAATAGAAATCAAAATAATTACCCACAATCCAATGCAAGAGCCACAGAAAAATACAAAAGAGATCAAGACTTGACAAAGGAGTTGAATTCTGATTTGTATTTAGGATGAGTTAGAGGGAAACATAGACAATGGAGTTGAGACAGCATTTAATTGATGAATTTTAAATTGTAGGATGTTTTGAGTAGAATAATGAAATCTCGGGCTCTTCTGCTTCCTCCTGCCCAGGACATGAAGCAGTCCTTTGGTCTATCCAGTAAGGAGTCATTTTCATATCAGACTGACTGTTGAGGTATCAGAGTGCAAATAATCCTATTTCACCTAAGAATAGTGATGCTAACAATTTGGACATCCCAAGTTGTAAAAGAGTTCCTTTAAGGGGAAAGCTGAGAGTTTTTGAATGATAAGAAAGGAAATAATTGCATGTTGTGCTTACTAAGATCTATGGTAAGAACAATCTCTCAGCCATGAAACTGTGAAGACAGAAAAGGAAATCTATGTTAGTTTTGCTGTTACCCTCCTAGACTATGAGACTTACAGCCAGTGTGTAGAGTGTTCAGTCACGTGGAGAAGGAATTGTGCTGTAGGAGTTGGTTCTATCTGTGATTTCAGATATTCATTAGAGGACTTGGAACATAGCCCTGTGGAGAAGAGGGAACTAGTGTATATATAAATCATGAGATACCTATAATTATTTTTGTGAGAATTATATTTTTAATTCCAGTCTCTAAGTTGGAGTTTGATTCTGGGCTGAGTGCAATGATGGGTTGATCATAAGGGAATTGTTGCCTTCCTTTCCAGGGAATAACCATTTTGTCAGACAAGACAGGAACTTCTCAGTCAGGTATGTGCTGTTGGTAGTGTTTCCAGACAATGTGAGGTATCTCATCTTCTATTTTTCAAATATCCCCCATTCATCCTGGAAAGTTCTTTCCACATTAAGTACCTTAGGTTTACAAATGAGGTCCAACACTATCATCAGTGCACATGGAAAAAGCCTGATCCTTCAAATCAAGTCAGCCTTTATAAAATTACATTTCTATTGATCTCTCTGTCTCTGTCTGTCTGTCTGTCTGTCTCTCTCTCTCTCGGTAGGTGAGAGAACAGCTAGCCAGAATCAAGTCTTTCCTTTTACCATGTGAGTCCTGGGAGTTGAACTCAGGTTGTCAGGCTTGACAGCAGATGCTTTTACCTCCCCAACCATCTTGTTATTCCATGGCCATGCCACCATTTTCTCTCAGGCAATGCTTTTTCTTTTCATCAGCATGTAGTCCTAGTGACTGGTTGAACTATTTTATCACTGTGTAGTACAGACCACCATGTTCTGCCTCATAGTGGGAGCTTCAAAGATAGAGTAGCATTTTCTACTCCATCTTGACTCTATACAATTCTTTCTGTTAACTTTTCAAACTTAGCATACAAAATAAGGGTTCTATCATGGTGTTTTTGTAAATGTACATCATTACATTGGTCCTTCTCTATCTCCCTCTCCCACTGCCCTTCCTCATCTGCCCTGCCTCCTCCATGCTGGTCCCCTTCATCCCCTTAGGTAGTCCTCTCATCCTTTGATGTCATATGAATACCATTACTCTCTTTTTCCCATCACTTCCATAGTAGATATGACAACAGAAGTGCTAATGAACCAGCAGCTGCGAGGTTGGAAAGAAAGCAGCACCCACGTCCCTTCAGATGTGGTTATCAGGAGAAAGGGCCCTGAGACATGGTAGGAAGGAGAGCACTACACAGAAACAACTCAGCCTGTGGAAGTCTCAAAATGGCGGGGCCCTAGAAGGAAGAAGAGCCTTTTTAAACATGGAGAGGAGCTTTGTCGAGAGAGAGAGAGAGAGAGAGAGAGAGAGAGAGAGAGAGAGAGAGAGAGAGAGAGAGAGAGAGAGAATGAGCACGGGAGGGAGGGAGAGACAGCCAGTGGAACTAGAGGGTAGGGCAGGAAAGGTCTTTTCAGAATGAATCAGTCCCCAGAACAGACCCCAAGAAAAAGGAAAACTCAGACTTTTAGAAGTTTTAGGGCCTGGCAAAAGGTTTCACATCATGATTTATTTCAACACAGTGTTGACAAAGAGGACAGGAGAGCCAGGTCCTTCCATACACTGAGAGCTGTTAGGAGAGCACAGACTGCTGCTTCTGCCCATCCTAGAGAGCTGATGGAGGTACCCCAGACTCCAGCCGTGGGCCTGACCTAAAGGTGCAGCTCTGTGTCCTCACACTCCTTTCTCATGCTCCCCTTTCTCCTTTTTTGACTTCCTCACACTCAACACAAATTTAAGTCTAAATCTGTGTTCTGTCCAATTCTAAATAATAACTTTTGCAAGATATATGACTTCAACTTAGGTAGATAAGTTGGGACTCTGGTTGCAATCAAAAACCAGTTTTCTTTAAAGTTAAAGAAAAAAATGAAGTTTAGTGAGGAGTATGAGATGCATGCAACAGCTGAGGGAAAGGAGGAAGATCAGGCAAGAAGCCAAGCAGATTTGGACATCTGGTCAACAAATGTGGTCCTCAATACAGCAGGGTCAGCTCCAGGTGGCTTGATCAGTTCTTTAATGGGGCCCTAATCAGACTTCTGTTACTACAGTGGGAACTTAGAATGAGAAGGGATTTCTTCAGCAGTTTTGGAGGTTGAAATTCCAAGCAGCAGCTCTGGTGAGAGCCCCTTTATGGCCACATCACTTTATGGCACACATGGGAAGCAGTGTGAGGTTATGTGACCAATGCAAGGGACCTGGTAAGTTTGAGGTTAACAAGAGACTGTTTCAAAAGGCAAGGTGGAGGAATGACACTCAAGATTGTCTTCTAGCACACACACACACACACACACACACACACACACACACACACACACACACAGGTGCATGGGCAGGCACACCCCCACACACCTCCACTGTATTTCCTCCCCAGTTCCCCATACACACTCTCCCCAAAACTGAGTGTGTTGAACTTTTTTGTTTGTTTTGGTTTTGGTTTCTCTAGACAAGGTTTCTCTTTGTAGCACTGGCCATCCTAGAACTCACTTTGTAGCCCAGGCTGGCTGTGGAGTCACAGTCTACCTGCCTCTGCTTCCCTAGTGCTGGGAATAAAGGCATGCATCATCATGCACAGCTAAAACCAATGTTTTTGTTTGTTTGTCTCACTATGTAGCTCTAGCTGTACTTGGGACTCACTATGTAGACATTGCAGCTTCAAATTCACAGAGACCCACTTGCCTCTGCCTCCAGAGTGCTGGGATTAAAGCCATGTTCTGCCAGGTCTGGCTGATTGTATTTCACTTTTTAGTGCAATCTATAATTTTTATCATATTTAATTGGATTTGTAACCAGAAATAAGAACCAATTAAAACTGTGCATAAAATCAGTTTTAATTGCTATTTTTGTAAGTACAATGATGAGAATTATAAATTGCTTAATGCCAGAAGCAGCTGGAAATGGAAATGTACTGGAAGGATGAGAAACTTCTGAAAGGACAAGTAAATAGGTAAATAGGAAAGATTTTATTTTGTATTGATTTAAGACACGATGGATTAAAGCAAAAATAAAACACATCGCATCATATTTTAGAGCAGCAGTCCTCAACCTGTGTATCAGACATCCTGCATATCAGATATTTACACTATAATTCACAACAGTAGCAGAACCACACTTATGAAGTAGCAAGGAAATAATTTCATCATTGGGGGTCACCACAACAAGAGGAACTATATTAAGGGATCATAGCGTTAGGAAGGTTGAGAACCACTGTTCTAGAGAGTATTGTATATGTAAATGAGGTATGTATGGTAACACAAAAGGTAGGAAATAAAAGAAGCATTTTGTTGAAAAGTTTTTAAATTTTGGACTCGGTAGTGGGGAATGGAAGACATGAAGGAACTAATGCCTTCCAGACACAAGAATGATGCATGCATGAACTCAGAGACTATTGCAGCATGCACAGAAATAAGCCAGATAAGGTCCCAGTGCTTGGGGAGGAAGTGAACATAAGCCCCACCCCTAACCCAGATATATTTTGTCAACCTCTCATAAAGGAAAAATTGAGTTTCTCTAGGGAGCTTAGCTGGGTATACAAACCATACTTTGGAGGCCCAAGGCCCAGCAGTATGGCCAACACAAAACAAACTCCATGGTAGTTTTGGAGATGTTTTGTCTCATACTGCTTTTTGGGGCTTACATTTTTTTAACTTGTCTTTTGCTTGTCTATTATGGTTTCCAATTTTATTTTTATGGGTTTTGTGTATATACATGGGTGTGTGTCTGCATATGTTTTCTTTTTCAATTCTATGTTTATTTGTTTGTTTATTTATAATGACCTGTTTTCTAGGGAGAGAGAGAAAGAAAGTGTTCAGTTGGATGGGTGGGGAGGTGGGGAGGATCTGGTAAGAGACCGGGGATGGAAACTGTGATCAGAATATACTATATGAAAAATATTATTTTCAATAAAAAGATTTAAAAATTTGGCTGGAGAGATGATTCAGTTTGAGTTCCAGAACTTACATAAGGAATCCATATGTGACAGACACATGTAATCCTAGTAGTGGGGAGGCAGACAAGTAGATCTCTGAGGCTTGCTGATTAGCCAGCCCTAGTCACAGAGAGATCCAGACCAGCAAGAGAACCTATCTTAAAATAACAACAACAACAACAACAACAACAACAACAACAACAACCAGAGTGGTGCCTCCACCCCACACCATGCAGCTGGAGCAGGCAGAACTCAATCTAATACAGCCTGGGATATTTAGCTCCAGGCCATGGGAGGAGTCCAGCAACACCTCCACACTAATGAGGAGCCCACCTGGCACTGTCATGATCTTTTTGTGATGAGGAAGCAGGGTCCTGCCCAGTGCCATGACAAACTGAATGGGACAAAGAGATCCACATGCAGGCCTGGAGCAGCCTGTCTCAGGCTCCAGGGAGAAAATATGGGCCCACTAGCACCTTAGGGCACCAGGCAGACTGGCACTGTTATGGTGAGCAAACATACGTGTGGTATGGGAGAAAGAGAGAGACAGAATGGTTCATGTCCTGTGGACAGAAGCATATCTGAAGAGATGAGCAAGGTGAAAATCAGTCAGAGGTGGGTGGCTTCATGCCACTGAGGGCCATGATGATGTCTGGGCCTGGGTTGTTACTGGGGCCCATGTTTGGGTTCATGGCTCTGATGCAGCCACGGTCTCTGTTGATGTTGGCTTCTGATACCACCAAAGCCAGAGAGAATAAGGCTCTACAGAGTTGGCCCCACCCCCTCATTGTTGCAACACTGGGGAGAACCTGTCCTGTTCCTCACCAGCTGAAGCACTCAGGAGAGAGGGTCCTACACCTCACCTGTGCAGTGTTAGGACCACATCATGAGCCCCCAGAGACCATCAGGAGTCCAAGTTCGTATGCAAAAGCAAAGAGCCTTTATTGCAAGCTTGAGCTTAGGCTCTCTGTCTCAGTTGAGGCAGGGTTTTTAAGGAGTAAGGGGCCAGGAAGGAGGGGAGGAGATTCCGGATTCAGATGGAGCTTGAATTCCTGATTGGGGAGGAGTGAGGTAACAGAAGTTTTGTCAACAGTGATTGGTACTGGCATTGCTGCAAGGAAATTGGCAATCTGTATACAGATTGTGTAAGCTGTCCTCAATGTTCTGGAGCATGTAGTACTTGTCTCGATTCTGATTGGTCCCCTGCAGGGTACAGTTTGTGGCTTTTCCTGGTTATTGTAATGGTGAGGCCTAGTCCCAGTGTTGTTAGTCTGCTCCCTGTTGTGGCTGCACTCATGTTAAGTTAGGGCTCTTCAGGCAGCACAACAGAGATGACTCTGTCAGCAGAGACATGGGTGAGCTGGCTCTGAGGGCAAGAGAGTGGGAGAGCGGGTCATGTCCCTCTCATATGTCATGTATTGGCATGGGTGAGAGAAAGACGCCCTCTTCCTTCTTCCCTACTGCTTCCAGCTAGTGAGGGAGTTGACTCTCCCCTTTACCAACTACAACACTCATGAAAGTGGGCCCTGCATCTCATCTAGGCAGCACAGTGGTGGAGCTGACCCTGTTTACAGGGGCACAGGTGTGCAGGCCCCAAGAACATGAGCATGAGAGACCTGGCCCTGCCCCTCATCTGCCATATGGTGCCATGTGCGGGGAGGAGATGCCTTCCTCCCCCAATGCCTGAGTGCATGGGAGAACGGGCCCTGCACCTCACCTAGGCAGCACAGTAGAGCCAACTTTGTTGGTGGAGGTGTGGATGAGCCTGCCCCGAAGTTGGGAATATGTGAGAGTTGTCCCCACTACTCATCTGTTATGTGGTGGTGTGGACAGGGAAGAGATGTCCCCACTTACCTATTGCCTTCTGACCCTCCCACTTACCAGCTGCAGCATTCAGAAAAGTGGCTGTGCACGTAGCCTGGGACACACAGCAGAGCTGACCCTATTGGTGGGGTACAGGTGAATTTTTCCCCCTAGAATGTGAGCATGGGCCCTGTCTCTCATCTGCCATATAGTTGTGTGGGTGGGAGAGAGACGACCCCCCCCCCCAACTGCCTGCTTTTGTGGTGGGTGGGAGAGCTGGCCCTGAGGTCATAAGAGAGAAGAGCTGTTTCTGCCTCACACCAGTTGCAGCGTTCAGGAGAGTGACCCCTGCAATTCCCATGAGCAACACAGTAGAGCTTGCCCTGATTGTCCAGATGTGGGAGAGCTGACCCTGAGGGTGAGAAAGCAGAAGCAGCCCTGCCCCACTCCTTGCTCATCACTGCAGGAAGAGAACTAGCCAGGGCAATGTTGGAGAGCTCACCCTGGGGTGAGGACAGGGGAGAACAGGAGGGCTGACCAACCCTGCAACTACCCAGACCCAGAACCAGGCTTAGGGGCTGGCCCACCCCAACATCCACCCCACCTTTGATCTACAGGAACATGTGAAGGGGCTGTTCCTGAAGACCCAAAGCTGCAGGATCTCCACAACACAGGGCAACAACAGGATAACCAAGAGGAGTCCTAGTGAGGGCCCAGCATCAACAGTGTAGCAGAAACCAGAGTCCTCCAATCAGACCAATGATTCTTTGCAATGAACACTTGCAAGTAAAGATATATGGATAAAAAGAGTTTACTGTGTGACTCACTGTGTCACTACAGCTTCCATGATGGAATTTTTCCTTTTAAATTTTATTTTATTTTAGAGGGGAGGTTGCAAGCGCAGAGGGCAGATACAAAGGGACAGGGAAATGAATGGGATGGAGATGGATGATGTGAAAGTCACAAAGAATAAATAAAAAGAAAGTTAAAAAACAAAAGAACAAACAAACAAAGCAAACAAAAAATGGAAGCGAAGGAAAACAAGATCCAGGTGTGTGACACCTGAGGAACAATGCCTAAGACTCCTGTTTTCAATCAGAAAGCAAGAGCACCATGGGGTGATGTGCTCTTGTAATTTCAGGGTTACATGGTTTCAGTGTGGCATATGTTTGTGATGTTTACCTTGAAGCATTGGTTAATGTAGTACCTTTCATGATCCTCTGGTGTTTTCCCTTTTCATAGTCTGTTTACTGGAGGCAAAACCACGAAGTCTAATATGCATTGCTGTGGGATGTCTTTCCATACACTGTGAATATTATTGCTCTGATTTGTTGATAAATAAAGCAGTTTGGTCTATGGCAAGTCAGGTTAGAGCAAGGCAGGAAATTGAAGAGAGACAGGAAAAGGAGAGGCAGAGGAGAGAGATGCCAGCCGCCGCCAGAAGAAGCAAGATGCAGAAGAACCAGTATGGCCATGGAACACATGGCAAGACATAGATTAATATAAATGGGTTCATTTAAGATGTAAAGCTAGATAGCAAGAGGCCTGCCATAGGCCATGCAATTGGTAATTAATATTAAGCCTCTGAATGATTATTTTATAAGTGGCTGAGGGACTGTGGGCCGGGGAGGACTGGGGGAACCTTCCAGCTACAACGTATTGAAGAAGAGAATTAAAATCCACCTCTTACTGGAATAAACATCAAATAATTTGTGGATATATTGAAGAAACAGCTGTATTAGTAACAAATATGTTGAGGTACATATTCAATGCTATACATATGTCTTGTTTCTTAGTAACAGTGTTCCAAATCAGAAGAGCCCTCTGGTGTGGGACAGAAAAAAAACCAGTATTTTTATTTAAAACAGGTTGATTATAAATGTGATCTCTTTCTAAAGAAAAAAAAAGGGATATGATATAGATATAATAGGATGAAAGGGTAGATTAATGAAATTACTTTAAAACTACAACAACTTGTTTAAAATGTCTTACGTTGGTATAGATTTTAGTCTATTCATACAAACTTAAAGTTAATTTTGTTATACTGTATATATATTTCTACTCTCGTTTGAGGTATTATGTTTATGCAACTCATTTAAAATTGTAATGGATAATTAAAAATAGATTAATAATTAGTCATCTATGATAATCATACTCATAGCCATGTTAGTTAAGTCTTCTAGGTATACATAGAGATATTTCGGATAGATAGGTAATCTTCAAATACTTCAAAGACCTACAGAATATGGAATTTAAAATATTTTTAAAATTTAGACTTTCTGGACAATGAGACATGTCTGCTCCTGGCAACTGGGCATTAAAGACACTTCATATCTTATCTTCACCATGGCAAAAATAGCCATTTGGAAAAGAAACTGTTCTTGCCTGGACTGCTTGATCGACTGGATATACAGGACCCATAGAAAGGTGACCAGTAAACTTTGCTTGACAAAATGGTCCTTCAGGTTCCTGCTTTGCAGAGGAAACTGCCAGAAATTCTACAGGACACTGAGAGAAGTGACCGAGAGACTCTAGCCCTGTGGGCTGAAGACAAATGCCCCAACTTTACAAAGGAACATTAGGTGACTGTCCAGGCTGCCAGCTGTCTCTGTCTACCCTACAAGACTCCTGAAAGTTGCTTGCATCCTTCTCCCATTTCTTAGGTAATAATATATCCTTCTGAGGTCTTTGATGTGGTTGAAGACTACATAGTTATAATTTCCTCAATTATGATAAAAGATAAGTTAGATATAAAACCTTAGACTCATAAATACAGGATAGATAGAATATTTTGTTTAATTTTGCCAAAACAAATAGACTAGATACTGTAACTATAATTCTTGCTTGACAATTGTTTTGTTATATATAATTTTACTATGTAAAAGTTAAAACCTTCCTTTAAAAAAAAAAGAAAAGAGGAAGTGCTGTCGATATCATTCTATATAAATAAAATGCTGTTTGGCCAGTGGCCAGGCATGAAGTATAGGCAGGACAATAGAGAAGAAAATTCTGGGAGCTGGAAGGCTGAGGCAGAGAGACACCGCCAGCTGCTGCCATGACAAGAAAGAGATAAGGTACTGGTAAGCCATGAGCCACGTGGCAAAGTATAGATTAATAGAAAGGGGCTAAATATAAGAGTAGGCCTGAGCTAATGTCCAAGCAGTTTAAATAATATAAACATCTGTGTGTTTATTTTATAAGTGGGTTGTCGGACTAACAGGGCTTTGAAGGGGCTGGAGAGAAGGTCTCCAACTACATCTGTTGGTCTTGTAACATAAATTGTTATTGTGGTTTTTGAGTAATGATATTCCATTTTTATTTTCCTTTCTTCATTTTTTACTTGAAATTCTTTAAAATTATTATATATATTTTGTGTGTAAGGGGTGTATCACAGGTGCACATGTGGATGTCAGGGGACAAGTTGGAGGAGTCCCCTGTCTCCCACTACGTGGATTCTTAGGACCAAACTCGGGCCATCAGGCTTGGTGGCAGGTGCTCTTGCTGGCCTTTGAAATTCTTTGTAAAGATTTACCACCAAATTACCTTCATTTATTTGGATCAGTATGTATGCAAGGGTATCTATTTTATCCTTTGGTGTGTATTTCAACAGCATCTCTCACTGTTTCTCCCTTTCCTCCCTCCTCTTCCTTCCTTTGTAGCATTCCCTTTCTCCCTTCCTCCCTTCATTTCTGAGCTTAGACACTGCAACCAACTCATCTTGTCTTGTATTTTCCCTGCCCGTGGTCAAATAGTTAATTTGCAAATACAATGATATATACTTACAAACATCTTGTTGCTACCAGACATGCTTCTAGACCCTTTCAATGGGCAGTGCAAAAGAATTAAAGGTCGATATATTTAACCAACTATGTATACTTCACATGTGTTGGGCATTCCCAAAAGTACCTACATTCAGTGCTTTGCTAGAGATACTTGTAAAACTCAGAAGTCACCATCCCCATGATTAGACAGCAAAGTAAGCAAAGAGAAAAACCATCTTGAAATGAAGCCTGGAGGAAGTTAGTGGGAGACTTCTCCTGGGAGTTGGCCACAGACTGCAGAGCTGATTGCTCCAGCATTGCACCATAACCACCCAGTAACAGTCACGGTGCTGTCTGTGAGGGAAGTTTGCCTGAGCCTAGAAATGCAGAGTTCTGATTGGGAGTCAGTCATGCGCACTCACAGAGCAAGTGGTTTCTAAAGTTCCACATCTGTGAAAGGAAAGAATTTAGCATAAACCACACTGATTGCACAGATTACCTTGATTGCACACATCATCTCAACAAAATACTGCAGGACTTCAAATTTCCCAGTATGCAAAGTGCTCATCAGGGCATTGCAGTGACTCAAACTTGAGGAGCCAACCAAGGACAGCCATGGAAGTGGGCCTTCTGGGATAGGAAGGGTTTGAGCAACAGTCCTTCTGAGCTAATCCTTCATTATTGCACATCCATCCAGACGTACTTATTTCATTTAATCATTGATGCATTTAACATGAGCTCATGTTTCTGGCTAATACAGGATTTATTCTTCACTCTCATTGCTTCTTTCTCTGACAGTGAGACACAGTGTTCCCGTCACCTACAACGTAGTCACTTGGTTAACTCTACTATATATGTAAAGTGATTTTGAAATTACCGCATGTGCCCCTGTGAAAAACAGCAACTAGGGTATTGTTTTTATTCCAATCGCTTCTGTCGTCTCAGCCTTGTAGACTCCCACTGCAACACTGTTTTCTGTAGTCCCTTAGTTCAGCGCCTTTCTTCTGGAGCTGCTGTAGCCAAGTTATATCTTTATAATCCAGTTGGATTCTTTCCTTATAGTCTGTATTATATCTTAGAATTCTCCAAAAATATCGATTGAATTTTAAACACTAGCCTACAGTAATGTTTCCCCATGTCACAGTTTGGTAGCTTTTGCAAAACCACCCAGTTTAGTTGTATGGCCCTAAGGCTCCCTTTCTTGTCACTCCGTAATCAGATTCTTTCCCTTCTTTAGTCCTCTGGCAACTGCTGACTTGTTCCCCATGCTTGTAGTTTCATATTTCCCAGAATGTCATATAAATGGAGTCGTAAACCATAGTAGTTTTCTCAGTTTGTCTAGCTCTTTCATCTAGCAAAATGCATGTAAGATTAATGTATCTAGCCACAAGAATCAATTCTATGTTCCCTTTTATTGAGCAGTATTTTGTGTTCTGAATGTGTTGTGTTTATCCATTGGCTGAAAGATGCTGTTCAGTTTTTAGAGATTATTCATAAAGTGTGGGAGCCCACAAAACTTCCTAGTGAGATCTGAGCTTGCTTTACACAGCAGGGCAGCATTAGGGGATGGCTTGACCACATGCGTTGTCACCAGGTGTCTGGGATGCTCTGCACTTGGCTGTGCTGGGGGGAGGCCTTTTGCTCCACCCCTAGCATTCCTTTAAAAGCCCTTTAGTAGACACAGAAGGGGCCGGTGGACAAGGACCCAGGCCCACTCAAGGCTACCCTGTGTTTCTAACTGTCTCTCTCCTCTATATTTCTATTTAAATCTCTTATCCCTCACCCCTCAAGAGTCCCTGGGGTAAATAAATGCTGGAGCTGGTCTTCCACAATAGAGCTATAGATGTTTGTGTAAAAACTGGTTGTGAGCACTAGTTTTCATTTCTGTTGAAAATATAACTGGGATGATTGGGTCCCATGTTCAGAAGGAACTGTCCAGATGTTTACCAAAGTGGCTGTGAAGACTTGCATGCCAGCTGTTAATGAGCACTGAGTCTACATTCTTATTGGCATATATAATAACTGAACATTTTATTTTGGCTAATCTGTTGTTAGTTTTTGTCAACGACACAAGCTAGAGTCATCTGAGAAGAGGGAATCTCAATCGAGAAAATGCTCCCATCAGATCATCATGTTGGCAAGCCTGTCTGGGGCATTTTCTTAATGATTGTTGTGGAAGGGCCCAACACACTGGGGCAGTGCCATCCCTGGGCAGGTCTACATCCCTGGGTATATAAGAAAGCAAACTGAGTAAGCCAGAAGCAGTGCTCCTCCAAGCTCTCTGCTTCAGTTCCTGCCTCCAGGTTCCTGCCGCCTGGACTGACTTCCTTCATGATAGACTACAATTGTGAGCTGAGGTAAACCCTTTCCTTCCCAACTAGCTATTAGTCATGACATTTTATCACAGAGCCACAACTAATACCCTGCATTTTTGATACATTGCTTGTATTCCCATTATAATGAAGGTGTTGCTTCTTTCAATATAGCTGCTGGATTAAAGTGTCTGCTCTCATCAGCATTGCATTCTTATTCAGCTGTTCCATTATTGTTCATAAGAGCCCTGGATCAGATTTGCTCTTTAAACTCTCTCTTAATTTGTGGCTTATCCTTTAAGTCTTAATTGTATTTTGAACATATCCTTCTCTCCCCTCCTTTTCAAATGGTGCTACAGATTTGAATATGGGGTCGTATGTATGCCAGGCAAGCACTGTACCATTCACATCTATCTCTAGCTCAAGCTATTTTGATAAAGTTCAATTTATTAGTTTTTTCAGTGAGTGTGTTTGTGTTTGTGTGCACAGAAATGTGTGTATGTATGTGTGTGTGGACATGTGGGTAGATGTCAGAAGTTAACTCTAGCTGTCAGGCCTCAGAATCTATTCACCTTGGTTTTTGAGATGTTATCTTTCACCAACCTTAAGCTAGACTATCTGGCTAGAGATATGCTTATCTCTACCTTCCCCGCCCTGGGATTTCAAGTGCACACCATTATGCTACTATGCTTTTTAAAATTTTTCTTATTTTTAATTTTTTAACTTTCTTTTTATTTATTCTTAGTGTCTTTCACATCATGCATCTCAATCCCATTCATTTCCTGTCCCTGTGTATCCGCTCTCTGCCCCTGATAAAATTTAAGAGAAAAAATAAAAAAGAAGGGAAAAGAAATCTTGTCATGGAAGCTGTAGTGTGACACAGTGAGTCACACAGTAAACCCCTTTGTCCATGTATCTCTACTTGCAAGTGTTCATTGCAAAGAGTCATTGGTCTAGCTGAAGGACTCTGGCTTCTGCTACACTGTTGATGCTGGGCCGTCACTGGGACTCCTCTTGGTTATCCTGCTGTTGCCCTGTGTTGTGGAGATCCTGCAGCTGTGGGTCTGCAGGACCAGTTTTTTCACATGCTCCAGCAGATCACAGATGGGGTGGATATTGGGTGTGGTCCAGCCCCTAACCCTGGTCCTGGGCCTGGATACTTGCAGGGTTGGTCAGCCCACCCACTCTCCCTTGTCCTCACCACTAGGGTGAGCTCTCCAGCATTTCCCTGGCAAGTTCACTCCTTGCAGTGATGAGCAGGGGGTGAGGTGTAGTGGGTAGCCATCCCAGCATTGGCCTGGAAGTTCCAACCCCCACTGAGGCTTCGGTAATGGTCACGCCCACAAGGCGGGGTGGAGGAGGAAGCGGAAGACGAGGGATCGGGAAGAGCTCTCGCAGGGTTCCCAGACTCTGGGCGCTGGAGGTAGACCGAGCAGAGTTCTCCAGAGAACACCGCCGGACTGCGCTATACCCTTGCCAGACCCTGTAACCTACCCCTTCATTTGTAAGTTACCCCACAAAATAAACCTCCCTTTTAACTACGTGGAGTGGCCTTAATAATTTAACCAATATCTGGCGCTCACGTGGGGCAAATTCCAAAGGCCTAGGCGGCTCCCTCCCTCAGCCTCCTCCCCGGCTGGCGGGTACCTAAAACTGCCTGCAAAGTTCCATTTAACCAGGGGACACCTACACGGTTCCATTCCCGAAAAAGGGAGCAGCTAGTCCAGTCTCAGTTCCCTAGCTTATCCCCCAGACCAGCGAAAACCGCTGTGAGTGAGATCTTACCACTCCTCCGAGTGCCGTTTCCCCGCCTTCTTGGCTCCTGCCTTCAGCTGCCACCAGCCAAGGTTGCCAGCAGGCCCTGCTTTGGAGCTATACCAACGCCTCCTGCTGGCTGAAAAGTGCTATTGCACCCCCGAAAACCATGGAAAGATAAGCTTCTTTCAAGTAAAAGTACTTGATAATTTTACACCTTAAAACTGACTAACAAATTTTGAGTAATTCTTGTAATATGGCTGACAACATTACCTCACAAGAATTTAATAACCTTTTTGCCTGTATGCTGAATGACATTTTCCTGGAAATATACGACCTCCCTAAGACATATCTGGCCTGTACCATTTTGACATTCATTGTAATAATTCACACAGTGTTCAAACACTGGTTTAATAATAAGAACAAAGATGAGTCATTATTGGGACTGATACAGGCTTTAAAAGTTAGCAATGAAAGCTTACAGAAAAAGATTCTGTCTATGGAATCTGCTGACCAGGACTTACATAAACAGATTCTCTTTCTGGAATCTGCTAACTAGGAATTACAGGTTTTAAAAGATAGCAATGAAGGCTTACAGAAAAAGATTCTCTTTCTGGAATCTGCTAACCAGGATTTACAGGCTTTAAAAGTTAGCAATGAAGGCTTACAGAAAAAGATTCTGTCTATGGAATCTGCTGACCAGGAATTACATAAAAAGATTCTCTTTCTGGAATCTGCTAACCAGGAGTTACAGGTTTTAAAAGATAGCAATGAAGGCTTACAGAAAAAGATTCTTTCTCTGGAATCTGCTGGCCAGGACTTACATAAAAAGATTCTCTCTCTGGAATCTGCTAACCAGAATTTACAAAACAAGCTTGTACCCAAAATTGCTTTTATTGATAATAAATATGAGTATTTAATGGATAGAACACTAACTCTCCAGAGTGAAGTTGTAGCTACTCAGACAATATATAAGGAAGAAAAATTATCATTACTTGATAGGATAAGGTCCATGGAATCATGTGTTTCAGAAGAACATAAAAACTTCCATGATTCCATGAAAAATCTGGAATCCCTTACAAGAGAGGAGGTTTACTCCCTGGAACAGACCGTAGGTGCTTGTTTACAAGCCCTGGAGGAAACTCTAAATAAACATGACAAGGGACCTAATAAGCAGAAGGGCAAGACCATACAGGTTGTAACATCTCCAAATGGCTCTCATACAATGGCTTATCCTGTTATCATCCATGAGAAGCCAGCAGATGACACATACCCCGAGCCATATACAACATATACATTACAACCAATTTCAACAAGGGACTTTAAAAATATAAAGGAAGCAGTAGTTACATATGGGATACACTCCACATATGTAAAACAGATGTTAAATTCGTGGTCTACCTCACATAGAATCATTCCAGATGACTGGCATCAGTTAATTTCAGCTGTTCTAGAATATAGCCAGCAGTTACAGTGGAAAAGCTGGTTGAGAGAAGAGGCAAGAAATTTAGAACAACAAGGTAAACTCAGAGGTTTTGAGATGTCCCAAGATCAAATACTTGGTGAGGGATGTTTCGCTGACAGGAATGTACAAGCCATTTATGATGAGCATACAATATCCCTATGCCGTACAGCAGCTCTAAATGCTTGGGAAAAAATTCCAGAACCTGGAAAAGCAACTGAGGTATACACAAAGATATTTCAGGGACCACATGAACCCTTCACTGATTTTTTACAAAGGCTGAACACAGCTATAACAAAAGCTGTATCAGATAAAGAATTAAGAAAAGTATTAACTGAGTCCTTGGCATTCGACAATGCTAATGCAGAATGCAAAAGAATACTTACACCATTAAAGATCAGATCAGCTCCTTTGGAAGAATGGATTCAGTATACTAATAGTGTTGAATCTCTTAACTACAGTAATGAGGCTTGGATAGGAGAGACAAATCCCAGAGGTGTAAGAAGGCCCCGTGGTACCAAATGTTTTAAATGTGGTACACCAGGTCATATAAGTAAAAACTGTACATGGGGTAATCCTAGAAGTAATACTCCTTCTAGGAATAGCCTAAACAGAAGACCCCAACCACCTCCTGGATTATGTAGAAGATGTGGCAAAGGCCGACATTGGACCAGTGAGTGCAGATCAAAAATAGATATACGAGGCAACCCTTTAGTAGCAGGAAACGCCTCAGGGGGCCTCTTGCAGGCCCCCAAATCAAATGTGGTAAGAACATTCCCAGCCACTGTGGAAGACATTCCTCTCCAGGACAACTGAATAAACCAATGTCTAATGTAAAAACTGATACTGCAATGGATGATAAAACAGCTCTGATAGATGAATCACAGTTTACAAAGAACACAATAAAACAAATATTTTGGCAGACTTCCATAAATGAACAAAGGCCAAAGCTTAGAATTCGAATTAATGGCTTGGTTCTGGAGGGCCTGGTAGACACAGGTGCGGATGTGACTGTAATTACACCAAAATCATGGCATCCAAATTGGCCTCTTCAAGAGGTAGATGTCCAACTTTTAGGAATTGGCACCCTATCTCAGATAAAACAGAGTTCAAGATGGGTTGAATGCATAGGGCCAGAAGGACAGAGAGGAAGGCTGAAGCCATATGTAGCAAATGTAGCAGTAAATCTATGGGGCCGAGATCTGTTACAACAGTGGAATACCCAGATTAAAATTCCTACACTCTCAGAAAAGGAATACGTGCCAATGCATGTTTCTAGGAATAATATCATAAAATGCTATAAAAAACAGTCACCAACTATTCAGGCTGTACACAAACAGAGCATAACTGCTGTTGAACTCACAGAAGTACCAACTGCCTTACCTTTAAAATGGCTAACTAATAAACCTGTCTGGGTTGGACAGTGGCCTTTGACAAAAGAGAAGCTACAAGCTTTAGAACAGCTGGTTCAAGAGCAGTTAAATGCTCAACACATTGAAGAATCTACCAGCCCTTGGAATTCTCCTGTATTTGTTATTAAAAAAAACTCTGGTAATTGGAGAATGCTGACAGATCTGAGAGCTATTAATAAAGTAATTCAGCCAATGGGCTCCCTACAGACTGGGATGCCCTTGCCCTCTCTGCTACCCAAAGAATGGCCTATAATAGTTATTGACTTAAAAGACTGTTTCTTTACCATACCCTTACAAGAAAATGATAGAGAAAATTTTGCCTTCACAGTTCTGAATTATAACAATTCTCAGCCAGTCAAGAGATATCAATGGAAGGTCCTCCCACAGGGAATGTTAAACAGCCCTACCTTATGCCAATACTTTGTGCAAAAACCATTGGAGTTAATTCATGTAAAGTTTCCACAATCCATAATTTATCACTATATGGATGATATCCTATTAGCAGATCCAAAGTTAGACACATTAGAAAGCATGTTTGAAGAAGTAAAAAAAGTTTTGCCTCGCTGGGGACTGCAAATTGCTCCTGAAAAAATACAAAGAGGAGATTCTATTAATTACTTAGGATATAAGATAGAGTTACAAAAAATTAGACCCCAAAAGGTACAACTGAGGAGAGATCGATTAAAGACTCTTAATGATTTTCAAAAGTTGTTAGGAAGCATTTCCAACTTATTGGGTATCATGGGAATACCCAAAGATGGAGTACAAAATTTGGCTAATACTCTAGAAGGGGACAAAGAATTAAATAGTCCAAGAGAATTATCAGCCGAAGCTGAGAAGGAATTGGCTCTAGTAGAAAAGACAATTCGAGAAGCACATGTGGATCGTGTGGATCCACAACTTAAATGTATTCTTGTCATATTCCCCTCCAGACATTCCCCCACAGGTATTTTGATGCAGAGGGAAGATATTATATTGGAATGGATATTCCTACCACGTAAACCAAATAAGAAATTAAAGTCTTATATAGAAAAGATCTCTGATTTGATTCAGAAAGGTAAATTAAGACTTCGTCAGTTGACAGGAATGGACCCAGCAGAAATTGTAGTACCTTTAACTAATGAGGAAATTTCGTCACTATGGAAAGATAATGAATACTGGCAGAGAGCCTGCAGTAACTTTTTGGGAGAGATTAACAACCATTATCCCAAAAGCAAGAGAATAGAATTCATAAAGAAGACTGAATGGGTCCTTCCTCACATTGTACGACACAAGCCAATTTCTGGAGTCCTCACATTCTATACAGATGCAAATAAATCAGGGAAAGCAGGATACAAATCAGGAGACTTAAGTAAAGTAGTACAAAGTCCATACAGCTCTGTACAAAAGGCAGAACTGTATGCCGTTCTTATGGTACTGATGGACTTCACAGAACCCCTCAATATAGTCACTGACTCTCAATATGCAGAGAGAGTTGTTTTACACATTGAAACTGCTGAATTTATTCCTGATAATACAGAATTAACTTCATTATTCATACAATTGCAGGAAATCATCAGAAAAAGGGAACATCCTATATATATAAACACATATCAGATCCCATACAGGTCTGCCAGGACCTCTAGCACAAGGTAATGATGAGATTGATCAGTTACTAATAGGTAATGTGCTAGAAGCCTCAGAATTTCATAAGAAACACCATGTAAATAGCAAAGGTTTGAAGAAGGATTTCTCCATTACTTGGCAACAAGCTAAGGATATTGTGAAAAAATGTCCTACTTGTTCCTTCTATAACCAAACTCCATTACCTGCAGGAAGCAATCCAAAGGGTATACAAAGAAATGAAATTTGGCAGATGGATGTGTTTCTTTTGCAGAATTTGGAAGATTAAAGTATGTACACCATACCATTGACACCTATTCAGGATTTCAGTGGGCAACTCCTATGAGTTCTGAAAAGGCTGATTCTGTGATTACACACCTATTAGAAGTTATGGCCATCATGGCAATACCTGTACAAATTAAGACAGACAATGCCCCAGCATATGTCTCCAATAAAATGAGACAGTTCTTTGCTTATTACAATATAAAGCATGTTACAGGTATACCACACAATCCCACAGGCCAAGCAGTCATAGAAAGATCCAATCGAACTTTAAAGGATATGCTAAATAAACAGCAACAGGTAACAATGACTCCTAGAAATCGATTGCATAGTGCTTTATTAACCTTGAATTTTCTCAATGCTGATGAGAAAGGAACAACAGCTGCGGAGAGACATTGGACGACAGACAAAACTCCTGAGCTAAACCAACCAGTTTATTTCAAAGATGTGTTGACCTCAGAATGGAAACCTGGATATGTCCTACGTTGGGGAAGGGGTTTTGCTTTTGTTTCCACAGGAGAAGAAAAGCTATGGATACCAACAAAATTAATAAAAATTCGATTCGAACAGGAGAAACCCCTTGATGAGGAGAAGTAAAAGATCATCCACCAATGTGACATCTCTTCAGGTTGTAAGAAAAATTTAACAATCAAAGGTTGGGGTAGGGTTCTGTTTTTGTCTTTCCAGGATAATGGAAATACCCATCTTCAGGAAATCATAAGGCCTTGGATATCCAGATGTTTACAGCAGAAAGAAAGAATCTATTGGTACCAATCTACACAGGGTAAGATATCACTGTCTAACATCTATATCTATATCAATCTAGAATAGTTGTGGTTCCAATTTAATTATAAACCAAGCTGGCTTTGGAGATGGAACTGGCTCACTCCTTCTCTAAACCCAAGCATATTGATAAAAGAAAAGGTTGAGAGATTCTTCAGTCCCATATCAGAAGAGCCCTCTGGTGTGAGACAGAAGGAAACCAATTATAAGGGACCATTATCTTCAAGATTCTAATTCTCTCCATGCTTACTCTTGATTTCTTGGAATCCTTTCTTACATGTCATGACATCTTTAAATCCAAACCTTCCATTCTGATAAAAAAAATAAGTTTTTTCCAATAGCAATCTCTGAAGTCTCAAGAAGGAAGAAGGGGCCCCAACAACAACAACTCTACCCAATCCAGAATGATGCCATGGTAATCATCATCATATTACACTTCTTGCCAAAATTTCAGACAATCTTACCCATTACTCTGAGAGTTGCTGCAGAATCTACAGTTAGTCTAACTGAGATTTAACTATCTGAGCTTTCTCAGAATACCCAATAGAGGTACCATCGCTTCCTAAACAGCAGGAAGCAATTCTAAGAAAACGACGCCCCTTCTCCCTAAGGTTTCATATTTCTCAGGGTTATGGATAATGGTTCTAGGGTTGGGGGTGGAAGAAACTGTTAAACTCAGTACTCTCCTTAAGGAAAGAAAATATGTCTCAAAAAAAAAAAGGGATAAGAAGAAATGGAATGGATAGGTATAAGATATTATGGTAGACTGTCATATACATTAGTAAACAAATTTAGTAATATAGCAGCCTTTGCACTGTTATGAATTCTTATATGTTGATACAAATATAAACTTTTTACATTCCTATTTAAGATAATTTGTATATTGATACAAATACAGAACTATGTTTGTTATATTGTACATATATTTTTACTCTTATGTGAAATATTTGTATATTGATACAAATGTGAATTTATATCTGTCATACTGTATGTATGTTCTACTTCTGTTTAAGATATTCTGTATACTGATATATATTTAGGATTATTATCATATTGCATATTGCACTATACATTCCTACCTCTGTTAAAGATATTTTGTGTATTGTCACAATTTAAAGTCATTGTCCTTTTACTTTTCATTTGCTTACAGACTGTTTGCCTTATTTATAGGAAGCTTAGTCCTTAGGTTGTTTAGGTAGACAAGACTTACATAGTTATTGTCACCTATGCTTGTCATCTCTATAATTATGTTAGTTAGGTCATCCAGATTAATAAATCCATAGGTCAGATGGACAGGTAATCTTCAAACACTTCATGGACCTAGAGAACATGGCATTTAAATAACTTAGAATTCTGTTGACGTGAGACATAATTGCTCCTGGCAGCACCAATTTGTTCCCGAGAGAATGTTGGGCTTCTAAGACATTTCCATTTGGAAGTTTGTCTTCTTGGCACAAAATGCCCTACTGGGCAAAGAACTGCCCTTGCCTCAACTGCTGACAGTACAAATGCTGTCCTTTCTGGACAAGCGGGACACAAGGAAAGCGACCACTATACTTTGCCAAGACAGGGTAAGACGGTCTTTCAGAATTCCTGCTTCTGAAAATGGTCTGTCAGATACTTTAGGCCTGTAGCCAATTTGAATGCACCAACGATGCTGAGAAACATTAGGTGACTGTCCAGGCTGCTAGCTGTCTCTGTCTACTCTTGCAAGACTCCCGAAAGTTGCTTGCATCCTTCTCCCATTCCTCAGGTATTATTATATTCCTTCCCAGGTCTTTGATGAGGTTGGAGATTAGCAGTTATAGTTACAACTTAGTATATATACATATATAATATCTTAGATAGGATATATTAAGTATTACACTCAGGTTCTTTAGGATAGGACACCTTTTGGAATGATCTTTGTAACACGCCACCTACCCATGCCCTAGACTTCCCTGGATTTTACTATGTGTTTTTTGCTTGATATTGTTTGTACTTATTATAATTCCAACTTATCTAGGTCATTATCCCTCATTACTCCTAGACAATATTTGATAAGCATCTCTTTGTATATAGTCTTGTATTAGGTTAGAGCTTTCTTATTTAGACAAAAGGGGGAGATGTAGTGGGTAGCCATCCCAGCATTGGCTTGGAAGTTCCAACCCCCACTGAGGCTTCGGTAATGGTCACGCCCACAAGGCGGGGCGGAGGAGGAAGCGGAAGACGAGGGATCGGGAAGAGCTCTTGCGGGGGTTCCCAGACTCTGGGCGCTGGAGTTAGACCGAGCAGAGTTCTCCAGAGAACACCGCCGGACTGCGCTATACCCTTGCCAGACCCTGTAACCTACCCCTTCATTTGTAAGTTACCCCACAAAATAAACCTTCCTTTTAACTACGTGGAGTGGCCTTAATAATTTAACCAATAGTGAGGCCACTCTCCTGCACTCATGTCCTCAAGGTCAGTTCTCCCACACCTTCAGGGCCAGCTCTACTGTGCTGTCCAGGTGTGGCACAGGGGCCACTCTCCTGAGAGCCACAGCAGATGAGGGGCAGGATCAGCTCTCCCACCTGCCTCAGGCATTGATGGGGAGCATCTCCCTTCCACCCATGCCACCGAATGGCAGGTGAGTAATGGGGACAGCTCTTCCATGCTCACAATATCAGGGCTGGATTGCCCACACCTTTGTCAGTGGGGTTGGCTCTACTGTGCTGCCCAGGTGAGGTGCAGGGCCTCCCACTCTTCTGACCTCTGGGCCAGTCAGCTCACCTGCCTCAGGCGCTGATGGGCGTGTGTGCAGGCGAGGGCCTCTCTCCCCAGCCCATGCTACCTCATGACAGATGAGTAATGGGGACAGTTCTCCCACACTCACAACTTCAGGGCTGGCTCACCACACCTCTGCCAACATGACTGGCTCTATTGTGCTGTCCTGGCAAGGTGCAGGGCCTGCTCTCCCAAGTGTTGCAGCTGGTGCTATGCCTTTTTAAAAATGTGTGTGCTGGGGTTACAACTCAGTCCTTTACACTTGTATGGCAAGCACTCACTACAAGCTATCCTCCCAGCCCTGCTAATTTATCCTTACATGTGTTGTGTTCTCGGTGTCAGAGTTAGGAATCTTTGCCCAAGTCAGGATCACAGAGATTTCTCATATGTGTGTGTGCATACATATATCTGTATGTTTATGTATATACTTTCTGGTCTACTATTGGAGAATGAATCTAGGACCTGTGTTTGCTGGATAAACACTGTACCACTAAACTTTGACCTTATTCCTTTTTTATTTTGAGATAAAATCGCACTAAGTTGCAAGCCTAAACGTAGCCCAAGTAGTCCTTGAACTTATTGTTTAGATTTTTTTTTTTGAGACAGGGTTTCTCTGTGAAGCCCTGGTTGTCCTGGAACTCACTCTGTAGACCAGGCTAGCCTCAAACACAGAGATTCACCTGCCTCTGCCTCCTGAGTGCTGGGATTAAAGGCATGCAATATCACCATCCAGCTTTATTTGTGATCATTTATTTATGTCTATGTGCACATGTGTTTATGTGCATGTATGAGCACACAAGTGAAGGTGCCCTTGAAGGCTAGAGGAGGGCATCAGATATCCTGGAGCTGAAGTTTACAGGCTCTTGTGAGAGGACATAGGTACTGGGAGCTGAACTATAGCGCCCTGGAGGAACAGTGTGAACTTAACTACTGAGCTGCCTTTATTTACCCCAGGCCTTGAACTGTGATCCTTGTGCCTCAGCTTCCTAAGTAGTTGGGATTGCTGTGCCTGGCTAGATTTTTCTCATGTGCTTTTCCCGGAAGTTTTTTAGTACTGTGTTCTCCATTTTGTTCTGTAATGCAGCTTTCTGTAGCCTCTCTCCCTCCCTCCCTCTCCCCCTCCTCTATTTTTTGTTTACTTTGAAGGGTATGGATACAAACTCAGTCTAGGCAGATGGATATTCAGTTATTCTCTATTCAGATACTCAGTTATAGACTACTGGAAAGAATCTGCTTCCTCTACCGTGTGCCTTTAACCTTTGCTCATCAGTCATCGCCATATATGTAGATGTGTTTCTGGTCTCACTGTTATGCTCCTGATCTATACTATTATCTTCTTTGCCAATACTATTTTAATTTAATTGCTGTAGTTCTAGAATAATTCATGAAACCAGCTAGTATTAGCCTTTTAACTTTGCTCTTCTTTATCAAACTTATTTTGTCTATAAGAAGTTAGTTTTAAGAATCAGTTTAAGGAGAACTAATATATTAATAATATTGAGGCTGACCACTCATTAATAAAAGACATTATTAGTTTACTCAGGTCTTAATTTTATGGCAGAAATATTCTGGAGATATCAGTGTACAAGTTTTTGATATCTCTTTAGATTTATCTCTAAATATTTAGTGATTTAAATTTTTTCTCTTGACTATTACTCCTAGTTTATAGAGTCTTAAAAAACCTTTATTTATTTATTTTATATGCATGGGTATTTTGTATGCATGTATGTTTGTGGGCTATATGCATGCCGAGTGCCAGCAGACATGAGGAGAGGACAATGTATCCCATGGAACTGGAGTTGATGATGTTTGTGATCCACCATGTGAGTGCTGGGAATTGAACCTAGATTCTTTGGAAGAACAACCAGTGCTCTCAATAGCTGAGCCATCTCTCCAGCCCCCTATAGAAAAATTTCATTAAAACTTTATTATAAAGCTGGGAAGTGGTGGCGCACATCTTTAATCCCAGCACTCAGGAGGCAGAGGCAGGCAGATCTCTGTGAGTTTGAGGCCAGCCTGAGCTACAGAGTGAATTCCAGGACAGCCAAGACTACACAGAGAAACCCTGTCTCAAAACATCAAAAAACAAATAAACAAAAACCAGAAAAAACCAAAACAACAAGATCAACAACAACAACAACAACAAAACTTTATTATAAAGAACTTTCAAATAAAAAATTCACACACCAAAATTAACCAGACCTGCAGTCTGTACATCTCAATCAACTCTGATACAGTAACAATAGCCATTTTGAATAGAAATTTAATTAATTTTGTGTATTAATCTTGTATCATTCCACCTTGCTAAAAAATTTGTAGAAATTTATAAAATCACCTGAAAGAATAGTAAGATAGCAGTTAAAGAATTTAAATGAAGGCAATCTGTGTTAGTGGGAAAGGACACTTTGTTGGGAAACAAAACAAAACATTACCAGGTTGGGCTACCTCCCAGTGAATTAAAGAACATTGCCATTGCTGTTAGTTGTGTACCAAGACTAAATGCTAAGTCCCTATTATTGAACACCTCACGCACTTTTGCTACAGGACATGGAGAAACCTGTCTTGGAATGGTGTCTTAGTTAGGGTTTCTATTGCTGTGAAGAGACACCATGACCACAGCAACTCTTATAAAGGAAACATTTAATTGGGGTGGCTTACATCTTCAGAGGTTTAGTCCATTATCATCATGGTGATACATGGTGGCATGCAGGCAGCCATGGTGCTGGAGGAGCTGGGAGTCCTACATCTTGACCTGCAGGCAACAGGAAGTGGTCTGAGACATTGGGCGTGGCATAAGCATATTTGAGACCCCAAAGCCTGCCTCCACAGTGACACACTTCTTCCAACAAGACCACACCTACTCCAACAAAGCCACACTTCCTAATAGTGTCACTCCCTTTGGGGGCCATTTTCTTTCAAATCACCACAAATGGGATTGAAATTTCCTCTTCTTCTGACTACCTGTTGTAATGCCAGGAAGTACCATGCAATGTTAGGAGAAAATTGTCACATGCTGGAGAAGATGTGCCTGCTGATGTGATAGTGGTATAACTGTTGTAGGGTAACTCAAGTTGTGTTCTCAGCCCCATGTCAGGAACTCTACAACTGCCTGAAAATTCAGCTCCGACATCCTCCTTTGGCTTCCATGGGCGCACACACACACACACACACGCATACAGTTTTTAAAAAGTGTTTTAATATTTCATATTTGACAATTTGTGGATAATGTGCCATGGTGAAATCTTTTGGTTGAGTCTGGTTGGATGCTTTTGAGCATCAGGTACCTAAATATTCCTGTCTTTCTCCAGGCTTGGAAATCACTCATTATTTATTTAAATAAACTTTGTGTCCCTGTATTTCTTTCCTTTCTATAAATTTTAGGATATGAATGTTAGTTTTCCTGGTAGAATTCCATAATCTCCTGATTTCCCCATTTCTTTTCAGGCTTTTCTAGAGAAGGCTGATGTCCCACTCTCAGCAGTCATGGCCTCTGTCTAGGTAAGGATGGAGCATTGCGTAATTTCCCCCATCCAAGCTGGCGTGTCTACCAGTGTTGTTATTATGCAACTTCTTCATGTACCCGTGTTGGTGAGATGCCATTGGTGCAGCATCCCTGTCTTGTCTAAAAGTGGATGTCCTAGTCCCTTGCCTCTAACAATCTTTCCATGAAGTTCCTGAGCCTTATGTGAAGGGGTTAGTTTGCAGATTTACCATGTGAGACTGGGCACCCATGCTCACTTATTTTGTGTATTTTGATTAGTTGTGATTTCTGTAGTATCCTGTGTTTGCTGCAAAAAGAAACTTCTTTGATAAGGAGTGAGAGCTACATTTAACTGTGGGTATAAGTATTTAGAAGATAGTATTTAGAATATAATTTAGAAGTTATGTTGGTTTGTGAGAATGGCAATGGTAATTCTCCTCTAGGGTCTGTAACCTTTTAGCCATGAGTAGTTGGCTAGGATGACAATACCAGACACAAATTTCCTCAACTTTGCTTTTCTTTATCAAACTTATTTTGGTTATATTAAGTTAGTTTTAAGAATCAGTTTAAGGTGAATTAATATCTTAATAACATTGAGTCATATCATTCATGAACCAAATATATTTCTCATTTTATATAGGTTTTAATTTGCCAAATTCTACTAAGCAGTTCTTAGATCCAATTAGCTAGCTGTTTGTTACTCCCCAAATAATAGTACCATGATTGCACCCTTGGAGATACCTTGCTAGCCCAATCATTGTTGGGGATTATGGGTTTTGTAGCTGTGCAGGACTGGCAATTCCTCTCTTCCCTTGGCAGCGTCCATACCACTTTCAGATGCTCTGAGAGTTGGTCCTCAGGGAGGAGGCTCCAGCTCAGTTCCAGCTCCTTTGCCAAGTCCTCTGTCCAAAGTGTGTGATGTCTTTAGCAGGATTCTTACCTTCACATCTGTACTGGCTGGTTTTGTGGGTCAACTTGACAAAAGCCAGAGTCATCAGAGAGGAAGGAGCCTCGGTTGAGGAAATGCCTCCATGAGGTTCAGCTATAAGGCATTTTCTCAATTAGTGATCAATGGTGGATGGCCCAGTCCATGGTGGGTGGTGCCATCTCTGGGCTGGTGATCTTGGGTTCTATAAAAAAGCAGGCTGAGCAAACCATGAGTAGCAAACCAGTAAGCAGTACCCATCTATGGCCTCGGCATCAACTTCTGCCTCCAGGTTCCTGCCCTGTTTGAGTTCCTGTCCTGACTTCCTTCAGTGATGAACAGCAATGTGGAAGTGTAAGCCAAACAAACCCTTTCTTCCCCAACTTGTTTTTTGGTCATGGTGTTTCATCACAGCAACAGAAACCCTGACTAAGAAAACATCCTGGGAAGCAACCAAGAGAAGTGCAGTAGCTGATAATGTTCAGGGCTCTCTTGTACTCTCCTGAGGAAACACTTGAAGGAAGATTTCCCGTGCCTGGTCTTATGATTTTTGTTAGACACACACACACACACACACACACACACACACACACACACACACCACACAGAGACACACTTAAGAATTAAGATAAAATCCTTAAGAATTATATCTATCTCTTTGTTGAAAATCATATATATTATTTTTGTGATTTTTATTGTTTACTTTTACTCCTTAGGCACTTACCAGGCTATTTTAAATTAGTTGTTTTTAATTGATTGTCAAGCAATTTGTTACTTTCTGTGTTTTCTGGTTGGTTACTGGTAGAATCATGGTACTCCTGTGGTAGTATCATATTTTGTTTTTTCATAGCCCTAATTGCCTTATCTGATGTCTGTCCATTTAGTGGAGCAGTTGTTTCTCTCAGGCCTTGTGGACTGATTTCAATGGGAAAGACCTTCATCTATATGTGGGTGTGAGAGGGTGTTGGCTAGATGGGACATGGCACCTTTGATTCTTGTGAGGGAACAGTACCATAGTCTCTATGCTGCTCTGTCCCTTGAGATTGATGAAGGTTGCATGAGTCCTCAGGATGTCCACAAGGATATCCATGACAGCAGGGACTCTGGAGGCCTTTGATAGCAAAGGCCATTGTAATTCTTCTGGTTTTTCTTCCTCCCACAGGGGAACTCTTGATTGGGGGTGTCTCTTTTGGTGCTGGGTCCAGATTATTGGCAGTGATTATGCCAATGTCTGATGAGTGGTTCTTATGTGGTGGCCACAGAGCCAAGGTTTGGAGCATGGGCAGGCACATATGAGCTGTAGAGGGAGGTGGTAGTACAAGTGTCTGGAAGACAGGCTCCCTGATTGCTGAACCACTAATGCCATGCAAGGAGCATGCGCTCATAGGAATGTGGTGGAACCAGTGCCCGAAGCACACAGACTGCAGCTCTGGAGGCCCGAGTGGGTTCATGTCTCATCTACTGAACATTCAGTGGAGTCTAGAGCACAGAATCACCAGAGACAGTGGCCCTAGGCACCAGGTGCAGGCTCCCTTGCTGTGGCAATGAATATGATGTCTGAGGCCTGGGTGTTCACAGAGTGTGATATAAGCACCATGGCCTATAGTTTGGGCACACTCAGAGCGGTGACAGTGTATGGCCCAGAGTAGGCCTTGCTTGTGACAGCTTTAGTGTCTGCAGCAGGGGTGTATGCAGAAAAGCCACAGCTCCAGGGCCCAGGATGCACATGGGGCTGGGTAAAGTGTCAGTTTCAGTGGCACATGAGTTGATTCTTTGGATTGTGTGTGGTAGTGTCTGCTTCTTTGTGGTGCTCATGGCAACAATAGCTTTTGGTTGTGTCAGTGATGAAAATTGCCAGTATCCGCTGTAGAACAGGCCCCTGGTGGATGTGGTGACATGAGCGGATACCAGCATCCTCCTTTTCCTGTTCTTCACCAGATATCGCGTGTATGATGATGGTCCCGTCAATCTGGTCAGTGAACTTTTCCTGTCTTTTGTTCCACTCTGTCCCTGCACTTCTTAATTGGACCCTTGAGCCCTTTTGTGACTGTTTTCACGTAGGGATAACTATCTAATTGCTTTGTTTTTGAAAGGGAAGAAGCTGGTGTTTCCCACTGTGCCCTATGTAGATCTTAAAATCATAGTTTGTATGTTTAATGGGTGGGGATGATTAACTCCACAGATTGAGAAGCAGAATAGAATATATCTAATTGTAAATTAGAGATATATTATAGCAGCAGTATGACTACCAAAAATTTAATCCGAAGAAGAATAAATAAAAGACAGTAAGATTAAAATTTTAAAATTAATCAATTGATTTATATATTAAAAAGAGGCAAGGCGACAGAGGCCCTGGCTGTGATTGTAGCCAGTAATTAGGAACTTTGAACACAAAAAACTTGGCTGGACCAGAACCAAAGTCAAAACCACAGAGTTGCGTCCTGCTGTTCTTTCTTACATCTCCCTGCCCCCACATCAGAAAGGTGTGTGGGGGAGCTGCAGCACAGCCTCTTGAGAGCCCTCTCGGCTTCGGGGGATGGGGTCGGGGGCTCTCCGCGGAGCCCCGTCTGTTCATTATTTTCTGTTTCATTTGCTTGCACCCTGACAGCCAGCCCCTGAGCAGTCATTGGCCACTCCAGCCCCTCTCTCGCCCCAGCACCGCCTGGGGGCGGGGCCGCTCGCTCCTGCTCCTGGGAGGAAGACCCACTTAGCAGCAGGCTGTCCTGCTCTTCAGAGCTGCCTGAAAAGGGAGCAGGAAACTGAGTTGGTTCGGATCCTCTGCAAGGAGTGCCCGCTCTTAACCACTGAGCCATTTCTCCAGCTCCCCAAAGGAATCGGAGCCCAGTGTTTTCAACTAGTCATTTTGTAATTATTGAATATCCACAAATTACCTTAGTACCTGTCTCACATCATACAGAAGTTGAGACCAAACATGGTCTTATGCATAAAAAGTAAACCTATTAAAAATATTTAAATTGTCTTTGGGGATAGGCAAAATTTTTAGGCAGTATATGAAAAAGTAGTTGTCATTAAAACAGATTTTTTTTTTTTTTTTTGCCTTTCAAGACAAGGTTTCTCTGTGTAGCCCTGGTGTCCTAGAACTTGACCAAGCTGGCCTTAAATTTACAGAGGTCCACCTGCCTCTGCCTTCTGAGTGCTGGATTAAACATGTGCACCACCATGCCTGGCTCAAAACAGATGAATTTGGTCACATCATAATTAAATACTTATCATTAAGAGCATAGAAAAATTAATAGTATGGGCTTAGAATGAAATAAAACATTCACACACATATTTGATAATTAATTGCATCTCACAAGGCATAATAAAGTACTTCCCTGTTCCAGATGCCTCTGGGATCTACAGTTTTCAAGTACAAAGTATCATGTTTGTCTCTACCTCATTTTATGTGCACTTTTGAAGAATTTTTGTTTGCTTTTTTTTTTTTTCCAGTCAGGAGACTAGATTTCACTGATGTTTCGAGTGCTCTGCTAAAGTCAATACCACAAGTGTCTTCTTCCTGTTTTATCGTTTTGATTTATAATCAGGCTAATCTGTTCGTTAAATCTTACATCTTAAAGGAATGCCAGTAATAGAAAACTATTGTCTTCCAAGTTCCAGTGTCACAACTGACTCAAGCAAGAATCGTCACACAGGCTAAAACCTTGCATAAAAATGTGTTAAAGAGAAGACGTCCACACTCTGTAAGCAGAGCATTAGGACACTAGTTTACAGATTTTGAGGTCACTGCCTTAGCCAAATGACCAAATAGCCGTACCCATCATAGAACAGTCTAGCATTACATTTCCCGAGATGATGCAGTAAGACATTCAAAAATGCACTCACAGAGGATTTTTGCCAAAGTATTTTGTATTAATTTAATTGTGGCTTGGTGACTGGACAGATCCAGAGAGTGGGACATTTTACTTGATTACCAACCTTAAAAATGGTAGTGCTGTTGGAGCTCTCTAAAGCAGTGAGAATTTTTCTAGATTGAGAGAGATCTCTGAAGACATAAGTATAAAGGAGAAAGTTTTATTAGATCACAACTTACAAACACTTTTTATTTTATAGATGTTTCATTTGTGGGTGAGCTTTCCACAGACCCTTATTCTCTGTGTTTTGACTAATTGTGAATTTCCGTGTTAACACCATCCACTACACAAAACAACGTCTCTGTGGGTACTGAAAGCTCCACTTAGCCATGGGTAAAAATTAAGTACTTAGGGGTGCTTTGATACAAAGTCCATTAACAAAACAATAGTAGTATTTTCACCCCTGGAGTGGATGAGCCCCCTGCCATCTTAACTCTTTGTCAGATTTAAAATGACCACACATGCGTCTCCTCCTTCTAAGCCTGACTTAAACCTAATTAGAAAGTGATTGATTACCCCATAATTAATATGCATGCCATTTTAATGTCTGTAGTCTATTTGCAAATGTTTAGCATATGCACACATATCAGAAGGAATATGAAAAATAGCTGATAGCCATGGCTGAAGATATGAAAGTGTTTATTGTAGCATTCTTTCACATTCTTATGCATCTTTGAAACTTTGAAAAGAATGAGAAAAGCCCTCGGGACTATTGGGGTTGTTCTAGGATGTTGACACCAGGGGGTGCTAGCGCTTCTCAAATAGAGCTGAGCAGGCAAACCGCTGATGCGCGCGCTCTCAGGAACATTTGGGTGGAGCCCAGACTGCGGTGGGAGCCTTTGACTTTGCAGCTCTCCACTCTTGCATTATTATTGTCTGTGTAACCTGAAGAATCGCAGGGATGCAGTTTCTCTGCTCCTCTGGATTCCTTCTGACGCTTCTTACTTCCAGGCTTCTATCAGAGTCTCACAAGGAATTCTCACAGCAGAGTTCTCTGTCCCAGATGCTACTGTTGTGGAGTAACTTCCTGAAGATTTCCTTCTCTATAAGCTCCCAGTTTCCCTAGGAATCGTTTCTTCTCTTCTCTGGTGTTAGGGTTACAATACTCATCCTCATGAATTCTCGTTACTGCTTTTCATTAATCCCGCTCCTCCTGAGATACAAGGCTGTCATGTGTGGAGGTCAGAGGACACCTGTTGGGAGTTGGTTACCTGTTCGTCATGGGAGTTCTGGGAACTGACTCGGTTGGGAGGCTTAGTGATATGCACCTTTACCCATTGAATCTGACAGAAGAGTTCGGCACCCAAGGTTGTCCTCATGCCGATGATGTCTACCGTCTAGACCTTTCTTTCCACATGCTGGCTTGCCATTTGTAATTCTTCCTTTGTGAAATGTCTGTTGTCTGTTCTGATTTTTGCTATCTTTCTGAGTTATTTCTGCCTCTGCAGAGGTAAAGAAGGAAGGAATTCGAGCATTACTTGAGGTTCTGACTTGTGGAACTATTTTTGGGTAGGTGGAACTCAAAAGTAACTTTTCAAATTATGTTTATCTTCCCCACTCAATTATAAAATATGGATTGTTTGCATTATTACAGTTTTTTGATTAACAATTCATCTATAATTTATTAGAGTGGGAGTTCTGGCTACTCTGTGGTGGCCAGAATTATTTGTGTTCACAACCAATGACTCCCTCCTTGTTGGAAAGGGAAGCCACAATAAGTGAGTAGGCGTTTCCTAATGTGTCCATTCTTTCCTTTCAGCAGTTCGTTTACAGCTGAGAAACCCAAGGCCAGGAGAGCGTGTCTAAGCTCCCAGAGCTGCGAGTGTGTCATTCAAACCTGGTCCTCTGGCTCCAGAATTGTGCCCTCTGTACTTAGCGGTCCGCCAAGGAAATGGGGCAAGTATCCGCTGGGCTCGGTAGCGAGAAAGAAGGAAAGGATGCTTGGGCTACAAATGTCTCACTGGGACAATAATTGAGCTCCTCTGAAGGCGCTTATGTAATAGATGTATGATCTACCAGTAGAGTGTGGTATGGAGTGGCTACTTTCACTGTCCCAAAAAACTCTTTGTGACATCCAGTGATTTCATAAGACAAAATAACCAGACACGTAGTTGCGGAATTGCCTGGGTAAAATCCACACTGATAGATTTCAGGTCTTATCTGGACAGCAAGTGGACTCTGGAATGCACTAGGAAAGCACATGAACAACAGCACATTCAACTTTGCTTTTCCCTAGGGTGGCAAGAAGCCAAACTTCAGACCACAGATTGGCATGAGAACACGTGCACATTAGCTTGTGCTGAGTCCTCCAGAGGAACAAACATGCCTGTAATTCTCAGGATAGACTCTGCTCCCTAATAGGGAACTGGAGACCGCCCTCCACTGCCACTTCTGCATCTACCAGAGATTCAATTTCAACTGTGATCTCTAGCATCAGAGCTCACCGCCTGGGTGAGCGTGTACAGCTGGTAAAGCACTGGCTGTGGAATCTTGAGAACTGACTTAGGATCCCCAGGGTTCATGTAAATACCTTGGTGCAGTGGGTATGCATTTGGAACCCCAGCTGTGGGACTGAGTGCAGGTGGAGATGTAAGCATGAGCCGGGTGGAGACAAGTGAGTGTCAGGACTTGCTGGCCAATGAGACTAGCTGAAATGGTAGGTTCTAGGGTTTGTGAGAGACCATATGTCAAAAAATAGGGTGGAGAGCAGTAGAAGGAGATAAATATCTTTGGTCTCTACAATGTGTACATGCACACCCCCCCAGTAACACACACACATACACACACACACACACACACACACACAAACAACCTTCTATCAAACATTCCTCAAAATATTTTCCTGCACTTGATATACTTGAAAATAAAACAGAAGGAACCATGTGATCTTTTGTTAAGCTCTTTTCCAGGGCTAAAGTGAAGTAAATGTGCTTGCTACTGATGGAGATTGTTACTGTGGGTTTCCTAGTGACATTTTGGACTAATGGAAAACCACTATGCTCTGGAATAGATTTTTATGTAGAAGTTGATGTGTTTTGATCAGTTTTGAATTGATTTACAATTTGTGGGGCCCTTAGATGCCAGAAAATAATGACTGCTTGTGAGGTGACTTGGTGGAAGTGATAAGGATGGCCAATAGAGGTCAAAAGTGTGTCCAGGCAGGGGCTGGATTGGCTAGACGCTTAGTGCTGGTGGTAAACAGGCCGTTTGGTAACAGGGAAGGGCTGGCCCAAGATGGAACCTGTGTTATATAACTATAGTTTATTTACTCCTACAGGATATTGTTTAAATTAAATTATTTTTAGAGTCAAACTAATATAATACCTAGGAATTATGTGGAAACTTACACTGGGAAATTGGAATTAGTGTAGTATGAGACACCATGGAATGTAGTGTAGGATAGGACACCATGGAATTAGTGTAGTACAGGATTCCATGAATGTACTATAGGATAGATACCATTACAATATATTGTGCTTTTTATTCTCAATATGTAGTCTGGACCATGTAGTTTGGCTAACTTTGACCAGGAAATGACTTTATTTTCTTCCTTACTTCTCAGTGAAGGTCAGATCATTGGTATAAGCCAGTCCAAGCTCAAACCTGGGTCTTAGAACCATGGTGCCCCTGAAGTAGAAAGGACCTCAGTGGCCATCCCTCATGTGATATTTCCACTCTTGCTTTTATAGAGGTCTTGATTACCCAAAGTCTGAGAACCTAATCAAAATTAGGCACTAATGCTCACTCTACTGAATAGTCATGTCTGCAAAATCCTGAGCACCTTCGAGAAAGAGCAACTTTATTCGTGCCGAGGTATAGCATGCACCAGTGTAGGAAGCAGCCGAGGACATTGTCAGGTGATATTGTGAATGCTTTGTGGAGGTAATGGTGAAGACTGTGGAAGAGATCAGGTGCTTTGCTTGGGGCACACTCCAGGAAGGAGAGGCTGGGGCCTGTGTTCAAGGAAGGTTGAATAGGTGACTGGGGCATTGGTGTGAGCCAGGCAAGGAAGCCACCAAGGGGCTCGATGAAACTTGCTGTCTCTCTCTCTGTCTCTCTGTCTCACACACACACAACTTGAAACCAGGGGGGAGCCTGCTGAAAGAAGGGGTTCAGAGGGAGAGAGCATAAGAGAGGAATGAGGGAGAAAACTGACTAAAATTCAGCAGGTACGTATGAAACTGTCAAAGAATAAAAATGAAAATTTAATAAAATGAAAGCCTCAAAGAGTCTATGTGTGCTCTCCCAGTCTTGTTTTTCCATGTGTGACTGTTTGTAGACACGCTGTGAGAGGAGGTTGAGGATGTTTGTGTTTACAATGGTTGTTGTCAGTGACTGTGTCATTATTACAGCCACAATAGACCAGGGGGAAAAGAGCCATACAGTGGCCACACGTCTACAGACATCACTGGATACATGTGATAACCAATCTGTAGAAGAAACGCTGTCTGAAATGATCACAGAGCCTGAGGTAACTAGGTAGTGAAGTCACAGCACCAGTATTCCATCTTCTCCTAGAACCACCTGGACTGGGGTTCCTGGCTCAGGGCAACCCGAATCTCCAGTTGCTCAACAACTTTTATTTCCCAATCACAAAATAATGTAATGTTTAGGTAGTAAGATGCACCTCTCATGTCACATGGTGCTGTGCCAGACCTTAGCAGTCCTCAAATGTTAGCTCATTTCACTGAGAACAGTCTCAGAAGGCAGCTCCTGTTCTCACCACTGTTCACCAAATGCAGAAATGGAGAGACAGCGTGGTTAAGTCACTTGTAACTAATACAGAGCTCCACCGGACCTAGGTCATGATTCAGGCCTGACCCTTCTTCTTATCTCTTTATACATGGGATCCCTGAGCCAGGCAGATCTGGGACTTAGCAGGGAGTCCTGAGCCCACAGGCTGAGCAGGTGATGTGGTGAGTAGAGCAAGACAAATGAAAGCCCTAGGCTGCAGCAACTCTGGGTGGTCTTGGCAGCGCCTCTTCCACAGTACCAGGACATCAGCCTTGAACTCCGAGACTAAAAGGAACAGTACATTGCCTCTGGCTTTCAAACTATTACATGCCTTTGTGGTCATTTTAGCTGACCTACATTGGACCCTAATGTAAACTAAAGACCAGATTGCCGTTGGAGAAATCTGGGGCCCAGAGCAGAACAGTTGTGCTCTATTCTGAATGTGGGTTTTCGTTTCTCAAGATTATGATTTGAATTTATCTTTGATGGAAACGCAGGTGATGAGCAGTCTATCAGTGTGGACTCTGAGAACTTCACGGAGCCATCTTCGTGGCACAGCACATTGCTTCTTCTAACTCGGATGAGGAATTCTGTCCTTGCTGCAGCTGGCTTTAATCTCCCTGCCTCCAGGCCTTTCAAGGGACAGGGATGCCAATGCAGAGCTCAGCACTAGTCACTCCAGCATCCCCTAAAAGCAAACTAAAGAAGCCAAGAAGCAAGAAAGAAAATGGAGAGACAGCATCGCAGAGCCTCTCCTGCTGGAGTAAGAGCTGCTTCTTGCTGTTTTTAGTTTGTGTGTGTGTTTGCCTGCATTTATGTATGCCTATGCACCATGTGCATGCAGTGCCCACAGAGGCCAGAGAAGGGCATCAGATCTCCTGGATCTGGAGATGAGCTAGCTACAATGTGGTTGCTGGGAATCAAACTCTGGTCTTCTGGAAGAGCAGCCAGTGCACTTAACCACTGAAGCATCTCTATTCGACAAGATTAAGACCATCTACCTCCTTCTAATCCACTGAAAGCTGCAACTGCAAAAATACACATGAGTGTCATCAACACTTCTTGATGAAGAGTGTTGGTGTTGAGTGAATATGGATGTGGAAAGTGAGGGAGAGATGAGGTTTGAGCACCATCAGAAGTTGGCTTATGCTACCTTTTCAAGAACAAATAAAGTAATGAGTTCTTATTTGCTCCTAAAATTCATAAGACCAGTTGTAGCATATTGCAGAGGAAGGAGCAGGGACCCGGGATTCAGAGGACTTCGTTTGAGCTCTGCTTGACTTTGTACCAGTTGAGCGAGCTTGTACAGTTGCTTAAATTTCCAGTGACTTGGGGCTCTGTTATTAAGACAGTGATAACAAGGCCTGGAGAGATAGTTCAGTGGTAAGGAGCACATGCTGCTCTACCAGAGGACCCGACATTAGTACTCATATCAGGCTGCTCACAACTGCAGGTGACTCCAGCCCCTGGCACCAGGGGGTCTGACCTCCTCTTATGGCCAGAGTGGACACTGCAACTCTCTCACACACACACTTAAAAATAAAAATATATATTTTTAGTGGTGGTAAGTGGTAAGCTGAGTCCAGAATGGTGAGAACGTTGTGGGGCGGGTGGGGGGGGGGACTGTGTGTGACGGTGGAATGGGTTATATAAGGCAAACACATTTTATAGTTGGAGACTCCGACACTCCCATCAGGAATCCACAGAACAAGTGGCTCTCACCCCTTTCAAAAGAGTCAGCAGGATACACAAAGGACCTGACTGGTATTCACTTAACCCGTGGAGCTGAGTACTCAACAGTCTCTCCACCAGGGTCCCTTTAGTAGAGGCTTCTTTGTGTCTACTTTTAACTTGATTAAAAAAGAAGTTTGAAACAGTCTCAGAACACGGGAGTCTTGTTTCACAAACCATGCAGCTGTCTCCCCTTCCCGCCTTGGTCATTCTGTATTTGTGTCATTTAGATATTTGCTCCCTTCAGGAAGTTGAGAGTGAGGGCAGGTGCCTTCTTATGTCTGCGGTACCTCTTTCCCGGATCATGAGGTCAGCAGGGGTTGGGGTGGGGAGAGCCAGAGATGGGCACAGGGAAGTATTTTCTGTGACAGCAATCATATGGGAGAAGAGACCCATCACTGGTCACAGGCAGGTATTGCCGCTGCTCCACCAACCTGCTCTTTTCTCAGAAATCCTCACCACCTGTTTCAGAGTCCAGCAAAGTGGTGCTAGGTGATGCCATAGTTGATGGTTTCAGATTCCCAGGTTGGTCTCCCTGGGTGTGAAACTAGCTCTTTACCAATTTACAGTAATGGGACAATATGGGAAAAGTTTATATATCATGTCAAAATATGCATAGTATGTTATGTGATATGATTACAAATGTCTGAACATATGCATATGAATGAGTGAGCAGCCGAACATGATGCATTGGCCTGACTTCCCCTGGGCTTCTGCTTACCCCTGCGGTGAGGTGTATATGCTTTTGCAGGGCTGAATTGGAGGTGAGTAAATAAGATTGGGGCTTGGAACAACACAGACATGCCAATTCGAGAACACGCTCATGAAAAAGGGGCTTTGAGTGTTTTGAATTGGGAACTAAATTACTTTTAGAATTAAAGAATTGGAAGATGGATAGCCCCAGTCACTTATTTGAAAAAACAGAGGAGACCTGATGGAGCTCATCTTAGTGTGTTAGGAAAACAACCTCTGTGCTCCTGCTGACAGGACACTTTCTCCAAGTGCTATTAATTAGAGTGTGTTATTAGCTGACAGCAGGAAGTACACGTCCTTTGCATGGTAAGTAAAATGCAAACGCCATTTAGCTAGTGGGGCTTGCTCAGTCTTTAAAACTGTCTTAATCATTAGTGCCTTAGTTAAACTGTAACATTATGAGATAAAAATAATCACTGGTGTCACTGGGGAACAAGTCTGAACTGGACTGGTCATCAGATGTTAGTACACTCAGTGCTGATGGCGTTGATTACCAGATGACAATGGACTCAGCTCAACCGCTGTCAATCTGCTCACCCATGGTTGTACAGTATCTTGAGATCAGTGTGATGGAGAGGTCGTGGTGGGGAGGGGTAGGGGGAGGGGAATGGGACTCGGGCTTCATCTTCAGTTCTCAGTCACCCAGAATTTTACAGCATATGATTGTAATTCATGTACTTCTGATGCTTTACTTTGGGAGGTCTTGAAATGATGGTGAAATGAGGCATGTCTCCTTGGCAGAGCTGGAAAGATTGCTTCAGAATCAGTGCAGAGATTGTGAAGAGAGGCTTATGTTTTCTTTTATGGGTGTCTCCTTTTCATTTTTTTTAAAAGTGTGTGTACATGTACATGTGTGTGAGGTAAGTAGACAGAATGTGTGTGTGTGTGTGTGTGTGTGTGTGTGTGTGTGTGTGTGATAGGTACCAAGGCAGAGAATGTGTGTATAAGATAGTGTAGCTAGAGTTTTTCTGGTCATGCCTGGCCCACAATCAGGACAAATCACTCAATCGCCAGTCCCTAAGCCACTCAGACCCAACCAAGTAAACACACAGAGACATATTATTTATAATCTGTATGGCTGTGTCAGGCTTCTTGCTAGCTAGTTCTTCTATCTTAAATTAACCTGTTTCTATTAGTCTATAAGTTGCCATGTGGCTTGTGGCTTACTGGTATCTTAACATCTTCTCATGGCGGAGGCTGGCAGTGTCTCTCTAACTCAGCCTCCCACTTCCCAGAATTCTCTTCTCTGATTGTCCCGCCTATACTTCCTTCCTGGCTACTGGCCAATCCGTGTTTTATTTATTAACCAATCAGAGCAACACATTTAACATACAGAACATCTCACAGCAAGATAGATAGACAGACAGATAGATAGATAGACAGACAGACAGATAGACAGACAGAAGTGTGTGTGTGTGTGTGTGTGTGTGTGTGTGTGTGTGTGTGTGTGTGACAGCATGCATGTGGAGGTCAGAGAAAAACTTTGTGGAGGGAGTTCTTTCCTTCCACCTTTACATGGGTCCTAGGGATCAAGCTCAGTAGACCAGGCTTGTGTAGCAATCACTTTGCCCACTGAGCTGTCTCATCAACCCTATCTCTGGCTCTTGATGGTTGGCATATTTTTCTTCTGCCACTAATAACCCAGACTTAACAAAGCATACAAGGCTTAATTGGGTTGGTTTTGACTTATGCTTTTAATGTTGACAAACATGTCTTAAGGGACCTGAGAAGATAATTTTATCATAACTTAAAAAAAATCTAATTCTAAGCTAGGTGGTGGTGGCATATGCCTTTAATCATAACACTTGGAAGGCAGAGGTGTAGTTGGCTTTTTTTTTTTATTCTTTGAGGGCCTGTCACCCAGCTCCCAAATACATACATGGAAACTTATTCTTGCTTATGTATGCCTGGCTTTAGCTTGGTTTGTTTCTAGCCAGCTTTTTTTTTTTTTTTTTTTTTTTTTTGAACTTAAATTATTCTGTTTCTGTTTCTTTTCTTTTATGTTTTGCCTCTGGGCATTTTACCTTTCTTTATTTTATATGTCTTTCTTTCCTTCTTACTCTGTGGCTGGCTGTGTGGCTGGCCCCTGGAATCCTCCTCTCCTCCTTTTTCTCCCTCCTTCCTCTTCTCTCAAGCCTAGATTTCTCCTTCTATTTATTCTTTTTGCCTGTCAGCCTGCCTATCCTTTTTACTGCCTTGCTATTGGCCATTCAGCTCTTTATTAGGCCATCAGGTGTTTTAGGCAGGAAAACTATCACAGCTTCACAGAGTTAAACAAATGCAACATAAAAGAATGTAACACACCTTTGCATCATTAAACCAATGTTCCACAGCATAAACAAATGTAACACATTTTAAAATAATATTCCACAATAGTAGGTTCTATGATACCCTATTTCCAAAAACAAACAAACAAACAAACAACAACAACAACAACAAACTCCTAAGTTAGTGTATCTACCACCATCACTGATGGGAACATCAGATTACAACAGAGAAGGGAACTTCCTGGTGTATTAGGTTTCCTAGACTATCTGAGAGCAGGTTTGGGTTCATAAAACTAGTAGTCTGCTGAGTTAATACAGTTCATATATTTTCCCTAGTAGTCAAAGAGATGTGAAGTCAGAACTAGACGTGAGCAAAAAAGAGACGAAAGATTCCAAAATTATCAGAAGAATACATAACCCTATTCCTTTCCCTCATATTTCTTTTCTATAAAGCTTGCCTTATACGTGCCAAATTGCTACTAAAACACTGGGCCACACCTCTAACTCCCAATACTTCTCATTGATATAAATTTGTAAAACAACTGAAGATTTGATAAGTTTAATTTTGTTAAGAGTATAGGTTTTTAGCCGGGTGGTAGTAGCGCACGCCTTTAATCCCAGCACTCGGGAGGCATAGCCAGGCGGATCTCTGTGAGTTCAAGGCCAGCCTGGGCTATAGAGTGAGTTCCAGGAAAAGGTGCAAAGCTACACAGAGAAACCCTGTCCAGAAAAACCAAAAAAAAAAAAAAAAAAAAAAAAAGTATAGGTTTTTCAACAGGTGTATTTGGTAATAACCATACATACTAACACAATCCAGAAAAAAATGGCTTAACGCTTTTGTCTTTGTAGACACAATAGATTTTTAATGTTAAAATTATAGGTATTTTTGTTGCAGTTAATTATAATAATATGCAAAATATTAAAAATATTTATTATTTTGAGATAAAAGAAGTTTAGGGAAGTGGTGAAAAAATACAATAAAGTTTACAGCTGTTAGAGAAAAGTTTGTGCATATTCCTCACAATGATAGCATAATATGGAAAAGGAGACAGAAGGAAAGCTTATTTATGTACATGGATTTCTTGTTTGTTTTTCAGTCATTGATGGTAACAACTTACTAATGTTAGAACCCCATTGAATAGAATACAGTACTTACTTCTATGTATAACTATTGTACACATAAACAGCATGTGTATATGTGCGTTTGTGGGGGGGTTAGAACACAGCTTTTTTAGCTGGTTCCCCCCTTTCACCTTTACCTGGCCTCTGGCCATACAGTTCGGCTCTTCAGGCTCGTGGGGCATCTTGTCAGCCCTGAGAACAGGAGCTTTAACAGTGATATGTACCATGTTCTGGGAAGTTGCGTCCTTGTCACTTATTTAGATGTGAAATGAGAAATGGTGGATGCCACATTAGAAGGTGGTGGTTCCGACTTGTCTTATCCTCCGTTTGCATCTATTTATAGTACGGAACTTTCTGGCTGTGAACCATAGTCCGGCGGTAAGAGTCCCGCGGCCTGCAAAGAGGAGCTGTGGTTTCCCATCTTTGTACAGTTCACAGCACTCTAAAACAACACGCTGCTCATGACAAGTGTTCAAATAAAGTTATTGAATTAATGTATTTCACCAAAAGGATTCCCCATTCCTCCCCTGCCGCTCCCAGCCTCTAAGTCAGTTTTCGTTCTAACTGAAGACAAGATGGCTGCAGGGGGCACAGTTTGGGCTAAAGAGTAGTTCATTTTTTACCCTCAAATAAGAATAAGGAAAAATGCTTGGAGAAAAAAGTTCACAGTTAATCAATAGAATTCTTAATTTTTTATTAGTGTGGGTATTTTCCATATAAACTAAGACAGCACCAAGCATTTAGCAATGTACTTATGGGCAAATATAGTAGTTGTATGTAAATTTCTAACTTAAGACCAGTTTCATTTTATGATAATTTTTAAAATGTACAACAAGTTAGAAATGAATACAAACACCGTAGAGGGGTCAGAGTGGCTTGTTCTCCTGCTTATGATCTTAACGTAGAATTCAGTTGAAATCCTATGCACATGGAGCTCACACTTCATGCACTGTCTTCATTTAGGACACTGGAAGCACAGATATTGCCTAACAATTGTTGCCTGCTCCTGTGCAACAAGGTGTCAAAAAAGCATATTTGGTGCATATACACTGGTAAATAACATGTTTACAATTTTAAAGAATTAGTAACAAGCTTTGATTTTTGTCCTCCGAATGTAATCCATATACATATATATATATAATATTTAAATACAATATGCAGCATTTTATTTTGTATTTAGTATTATCCAAAGAAATAATATTATATATAGACCCCTTAATGTACTATAACTTAGACAAAAACACATTTTAAAAACAAAATAAAAACTCTTATAGTTAGATTCCATGGTATTTTCTCATTGACTTGTGATACTTTTCCCTTGAAGTAAGAAAATATTAACTTGAACTTGTGAACTCCATTTATTTAAAAGAACAACTGGATCTGTCTTCTATGCCACCATCTTTATCTTGACAGCATTTCTGTGAACACCAGTTCTAAGTACCATTGTGGAGTACCCCTCTATCCTAGGTCCAATAGTTCTGTATTTGATCCTCAGGTCTGTTTGCTGAGGTCAGAGATGATATCATGCCTACCTTCAGTGAATGCACCTGAAGGAAAGTGAAAGGCATTCATGGGTCACGAATTCCCATGTCTTTCTTAACTCGCTATTGCACGTTAAGTTTCATAAAGTGTGTGAACAATGTCTCACTACAGCTCAGAACGTATTACAGAGTGGATCGTGCTTAGGAAGGCTGGATAGAAACTTCGACAAAACCCTTTATTGGATGCCCAGACAGCAGACAATAATGAGGTGCAACAGTTATGTGGCCAGACCAAGAAGTCTAGTTGTACTTCAGACAAGGTGAGAGAAAAATCACCTTTGTAAAGACTGTAGAGTATGAAAATACCACTACAAAAATGATACCTGGAAACTGAACATTCAAAATCACATCTAATTTTCCTGGAAATTAATGTAAGTAGTGACAGGTTTGTGATTTACCATTGAAGGCCAGTAGTTTTTTTTAATTATGTTAATTAGTACATTGGTCACCATCATTTAAAACTTTATTCACATTCTATTTCCTTAGCACATGCATAGGGTTGATCACTGATAGTGATGGCTCTGCATCCTCACATGGAGTTTTAATTGCGTCTGTAATGAGCATGCACGGACTTTTTCTCAGCATTATTGTCTAAACAATAGAGCATAGTGATGATTTGCATGTGTTTACATTGTCTATTAGGAAATTTAGAGATGATTTAGGATCTATGGAAGATGCTCCACTTTCTCTAAGGCCTTGAGCATCTGTTGGTCTTGAGATGTGCAGTGTGAATGGGGAATGCCCATCTTAGCCAGGACACGATGTAGGATACTTACATTTCTGAGACAGAACACTTGATGATTGGAATATCTTGAATTTAAGGTCAGTTAAAAATAACTAGTTATAACTTAAAAGTGATCTTTGGGATTCCTTTGAAAAACTTTACTACTTTATTCTCTCAGAGATTGGGGCAGGGACCATGATTTGATAGAAAGCACATCCATCCATGTAAAAATATTCAGCTCCTGTATCACTTAGTGGAACTATGAGCTTCCCAGAGGCTGTCAGCATTCTGAATGCAGTAGAAGATTAGAGCCCTGCCTCACACAGAGAGCCTAGCACAAAAGTCTCCACTGCCTAAGTTTACTTTTGATTGGCTCCTGAAATTTCAAGTGTGAAAAAGAAAAGTCACCCAAATTTTCCACAAAGGAGTAAAACAAACAAACAAACAAAAACAAACAAACAAAAAAACAAAAACAAAACAAAAACAAAAAAAACCCCAAAGTTAAAAAAAAGATAGACATAATTTTCTGTTGGTTTGGACTGCATGTATGTGAACAAGTCTGACCAAGAATAAGCAAACAAAACACTAGATTGAGTTAAGCATGGTGGCACTCACCTGTAATTCCACACCCTGGAGGCAAAGGCAGGAGGATTATTACAAGTTGGAGGCCAGCCTGGTCTCCATAGGGGTTCCAGATCACTGATCACTACACAAATGTTTTCCTAAACAGAGAGATAAGATGGGGAGAGGGAAGGAAGGAGGGAGGAAGAGAGACAGGAAGGAGGAAAAGAAATGTGTTCAGTGAGGTTTTCCATGTGTCAGGAGCACCTTGTTTTTACAGGTGCTTTTCACTGGGTGGGTTTGGTGGCCCAGGTCTGTAATCCTGGCACTTGGGAAGTAGGGACAGGAGTTCATGAGCCCAGCCTAGGCTGCATGAGACATTGACTTGATCCCTCCCCCAAATGAAAAAATTGTTTTTTGTCAACACACATCTGTCTATCCATCCATCCATCCATCCATCCAGCCAGCCAGCCAGCCAGCCATCCATCCATCCATCCAGCCAGCCATCATTCATCTATCCATGAATGACTGATCTGCTCTCTTTGTAGGGAAAACAGCTTGGAGACATTTTAGTTGCCTGTGTGTCCCTAACTGTAATTAGGGACAGCATTTCCAATCTGTCTACAGAAGTGAGGGCACCTAGAATGTCCTGGCCACACAACAGATGTTAGTGCAACAATAGGGTAATTTATATAGGACCTATGCATGGTAAGACAGAGAAAAAGTTGAAAGGGGATGACTGTTGTGAGCCAGGGAACCCAGTTGGTGTTTCTAGAGAAGTTAAAGAGGGTTTTTTTCTTTTTTTAAAATTAGGTCTGAAAATCAACTTCTTTTGACAAATCTTAATTAAAAATTTTTTTTTAAACGAATAGAGCAACCTGTTATTCCGAATTCCCCTGTGAGATTGACCAATTTGTTAGAGTTTGGATACAAAATGCCTGACTCCTGATGGTTTAAGTGTGTCTTGTAACACCTCAGACAAAAACACTAGTGGGCAATTAAAATAAAATGAATAAAAGTACAGCATGAAGTTCTGAGGTGAGGAACTAACATGGTTTAGACACTGATATTCACTGACAATCTGGGCTCTGCAGCTAGGAAAGATGAGTGTTAGAGACAAAATACATCAAAGAAACTAAAACGTTTTCTCTTACTATAGGAAGATTTTGGTAGCTATAAAATAGTTTTTCATCACAAATAGAGTTTAACATACTCAGCTATTCTATATAAAATATGGAAAAATAATATTAAGCAAAACGCAAACTCTAATACAGTGAGAGAGGCTGAGGAGGGATAACAGTAATGTCAGTTTGAACATGAGCCTTGCTGACACAGCCAAGTCCTTTAGCGTCACATCTGTGACTAAGAAAATTCCAATTTAATCGTGTTTAAATATATAGATATTACTTGTAGCTTCAGTAGTCACATGCTTCAAAAAGCAATGATATGTTATATCAAAAGCACTTCAATTTCAGTTTTTAAAAAAATGAACAGGGCTAGGAAAATTGTAACACACTTTCCCTGTAGAGTATCAGAATAACATCCCCGTTGATTTACTTTATTAGGAATTTTGCCGTCAAAAAATAGATTCTGTAAGTTAAAAAAATATACTTTCTTTGGTAATATTTGTTGACATTTTCGATCAGAGTCTGCAAATTCTTCAAAAGGTATAAAACAAAACTCTTGGGTGTAGACGTACGCTCTTGAAGGGATTGGTTAAGAGGAAACACGTGGTCCCTTCTCCTCTGTCACTGGGCTTTGGACAGGTCACCCTCAGGCTGTCTCTGAAGCCGCCAGGAATTGCATTTGCACAGCAGCTTTGCGTGGTGGGGCCGGGCCACTCTTCTTCCGGAACTCTGCAGCGATTTCCTCAAAAGACTTTCCTTTGGTTTCTGGAACTTTAAAAAATGTGAACAAGGTGAAGGCCAGGACGACCCCAGCGAAGAGGAAGAACACATAAGGCCCGCAGAAATCCTGCAAGGAGAGCAAACAGATGTGGTCAGCAGCTGCACGGCCTGCTGGGTCCTCGGGGCTTGCACAGTGTGGGCGCTTACCGCGATGTACTGGAAGCAGAGAGCAATAATGAAATTGCAAAACCAGTTGCTGAAGGCGGCCAGGGCCAGAGCAGTGGGGCGGGGTCCTTGGCTGAAAAATTCAGCAACCATGAACCAAGGGATTGGACCTGGTCCAATCTCAAAGAAACTGACGAAGAGGAAAATGGCTGTCATGCTCACGTAACTCATCCAGGAGAATTTATCCTGAAGACAAAGAGAAAGTTGTAAGTGGGGCAGGTGGCCATCGGCTGCAGCCTCCTTGAGTTTAGCAGCATCTGAGTTCTCTCAGGCTGAGCGCAGAGGTGGGCGCAGCCCTCTAACCATATATATATAAAAAATCAAGTTCAAGTTACTCTGGTTGAAACAAGTTAGTCCAACCCAAATCTTGCTTCCATATATATATAATCAAGTTCAAGTTACTCTGGTTGAAACAAGTTAGTCCAACCCAAATCTTGCTTCCATATATATATATAATCAAGTTCAAGTTACTCTGGTTGAAACAAGTTAGTCCAACCCAAATCTTGCTTCCATATATATATAATCAAGTTCAAGTTACTCTGGTTGAAACAAGTTAGTCCAACCCAAATCTTGCTTCCGTATTTGGAGCCCCTGCCCAGCCAATCCCTTACATTAGGGCTTTTTGAATTTTGTTCCATCGTTAATCTTTCCCTGTGACAACCAAGAAGACCCAGAATCCTCGGTCTTCCTACAAATATGGCCAGAGAGGTTTGACTCCCTGTGCAGGATGAGATGCTAGGGTGGGAGGGAGGTTCAGGTACCTGCCCATGGTTATTCCAGCAGGCCAGCCACCCGTGCAGCCATTCTGCTGCCCTGGATAGTAAGTGGCATGCTGGTACTCCAGTCTCTAACTCCAAGAACATAGTTCCCCTTTCCTTCACATTTCTCCTCTTTGTTTGTTTCATAAGTCAGTCTCAAGCACTTATGTATAGAGCTCTTTAACCTGGAGGCCAGAGATGTTTGCATGTGTCCAGGGAGCAAACTCACCAGCAGCACAAGGCCCACAGACATGAAGATGGCGCAGAAAAACATCCCAACCATTCCAGCTAGAAACAGGGATCTCCGCCCCGCCTTCTCCACAAGCAGTACCTAGGGAAGTTAACACATTGTCTCAGTATCCTGTGCCAAGCAATGCTGCCTTTATACTTGTATACTTCCCCAGTAAGGAGCTGGTTTATTGTATGTAGTGGGGTGGAGACAGTGCTGTGGCGCCATTTTACAGATGTGCAACTGAGGCGAGAAGTGACACTTGTGTGTGATGGTGGCGCTAGCCTCGGTAGACAGTGGTAGTTAGCTAAACATGGGCTTCATTTGACCACGTTGGTTGAGAAGTTCCCAACACTCTAGGGCCATCCCTTTGAATACAGGAGGGAGAGGCAGTACATCCTGGTGTCTCCTGAGAGTAACTCTACAATGAAGCTGTGAAGATCTGCATTCATCGGGGCTGGGGCGGGAGCTCAGTGGCAGCTTACTTGGCTCATACGCTCAGGCCCTGGATTCAAGGAGAACAACTGTTGTGCTACAAAGAAAACGGTGACCTGGTTTCTCTCCTGCTAATTTAATCATTACAAGGGTTCATGTGCCACAGACATCTGAGACAGTGCAACTATTCAGGTGTTAACCATGCTCATCCAACTTCTCAGTGATTAATAAAGTCAAGTTATGACTGCTTACCTGGTGATGTACAGTGAATTAGATCACTGTGCCAAAGCAATGAGCTCTGTATTTTCCTGGTGTATATACCTGTTGTGGGAGTGAACTGCTGTGTATTTGAAAAGAGAAGACATCACAGCAAGATGTTACAGTGCTTCTTCATGGTGACCGAGGAGACCTGTCCTCAGTCTTTGAGTCATGAACCTTTGCATCAATCAGTAAGGTTGACTATTAGCCAAGATCAACACTTTTTGACTAGAGTCTGACCCTTGGGATCTTGTCAACACTGGCCACACACACAAACACCATAATTTCCCATCTTGGTGAGCAAACTGGCTATGCTCATCAATCTAAGTCAACAGCAAACCAACACCCATAGCATGCTGAGCTCTGTGTCTGCAGACATCTGTGGAGCATTTGTCTTCACCTGCAGTGAAAGCCCTTATCTCAGAGGCACACTCAGACCAGTGTTTCGGGTCACTCTAGAAAGGACGACAAGCTGAGTGCCTACATTTACTTACTAAGAAGTAAGCAAGGAAAACACTCCTATATATTTCTTAAAAGTTATTTCATTTTACATATGTGATGCTTTATGTGCTTGTATGTCTGCCAATCATATTCCTATAGTGCTTGTAGGTGTAAGTGGGGGATCAAATCCCCTGCGACTAGAGTTAAAGGTGGTTGTGAGCTAAGAAGATGGGTGGGTGCTGGGAATTGAACTCAGGCCCTCTGGAAGAGCACCCAGTGCTTTTAACCACTGGGCCATCTCTCCAGCCCTCACACAATTTTGGCTCTTTCAAAGCTGGAGGGGTGATACATGATGTTGACATAGTATTTTCAGGGTATGAGAAAACAGGAATATTTTCTGCAGGAATATCTGTTTCTTCTGTCTATGAAAAATATTAACTGGATAATAAAAGCTAGAAATGTGTGTGTTGAAAGCTGAGTTGCATTCTCTCCTGGGAACTAGATGACAGTCAAATGCACAAGACCAGTGGAAAAGCAGGGCCCAGCACTGGTGCATCTGTTGGACTATGGCCCTCACTTTTACCCAGTATGCACACCCCTTAGGTCCTGGCGCCTTGCTGGAGCGAGGCAGCTATTGCTTTGCTCCAAGAGCCACCCTGCCTCTCAGTACCCCCATCTTTCTTCCTGTTTTGTTCTTTTCTCAAGATCATAAGCACCCTTCCATCAGCTCATTGCTATGGATGAAAGCACATTCACAGTGTAGTTGAGACTGTCTCTGTTTGTCAAGCAAATTGACTGATTCTTATCTTTGAATATAACATATTTAAAATGCTTTTGAGTTTTAATATTGGTCATTAATGGGCTAGATGATTTAATGTTGCTCCCGGGTTAGTGAAAACAAAACAAAAAAAGCTACGAGTGCTGATTCTTTCTGCACATTTGGTTTTCAAGTTCAGGGACACAAAACTAATCTTTGTTGGGCTTTGATATGGTTTGGTTTACTACAATGTCTTGCGTGGGGCCTTGCTGGATGTGGACTTGATATCCACCTGCCTCAGCCTCCTGAGTGCTAGGATCGATCACAAGTGTCTACTACCACTATTTGGAAAACCTAAGTAAAACACTTCACTGCTTTCTGTAATTGTGGAGTTCTAATGAAGTGATTAGAACTGATTTTCTTTGTGTATCAGCCATCTACTTTAAAACCTTTGTAAAAGAAAAGAATGAACTCAAAATGTTCCATACTCAAAACAATTAAGATGCATATTATGTTTATAATTTATAATAATTATTGATTAAACTGCTCCTCCATTCAAATGAGTTTGGGTACAGAGGGAAGAAATAAAATTCTGCACAATTTTTTGTTTTGTTTTTCCTCAGAATTTGAGTTACCCAATTTTAACAACATGATGCCTTATATAGCAAATCCTATTTTAAGTAACATGCTTTAATAATAATGTCCATTTTGTAAAAAAAATACCATTTTCAAGGGACAAAAAGGACAAAGAGTCCCTTGGATTGCACCCCAGTGATGGCCTTTATTGATTGCAGAGCCTTTGGCTTGGCTGGTGCTTCTCTAGAGTGGAGAATGCAGAAACACAATATTCTGTTTGGTCTGCACTCCTTTAGCTCTCCAAGGTCCAGCAGTGTGTGACGAGGTCTGGGGAGCCAGGCTGTAATTTATTGACCACCCTGGGCTAATAGTTAAAGTTCATATACAGACAATAAGAAACCAAGTGTCAAAATAAGCTGAGTATAGTATTCCGACCAACATTAAAACACAAAAGCGGAGGGTTGGGGACTTAGCCCAGTGGTAGAGCACTTGCCTAGCAAGCGCAAGGCCCTGGGTTCGATCCTCAGCTCAAAAAAAAGGGGGGGAAGAAAGTGAGCAGAACAAGCTTCGCTTTTAAGCCAGGGGGTGGTGGTGCACGCCTTTAATCCCAGAACTCGGGAAGCAGAGGCAGGCAGATCTCTGTGAGTTTGAGGCCAGCCTGGGCTACCAAATGAGTTCAAGGAAAGGCGCAAAGCTACACAGAGAAATACTGTCTCAAAAAATAAACAAACAAACAAAAACAAACAAACAAAAAAAACCTCAAAAGCATTTTTAATATGTTGTATTCAAAGGTAAGAATCAGTCAAGTTAGTTTCATTTTGAGTGAATTTCATTAGTTGAGAAGTACAAAGACTTCTTATTATGTCAAAATATCAAACTAGTCCTTGGCTTTAAAAAAGTAAATAATTTCTTTCTTTTGTTGGAATAGGGAAGACAATGAAATTTCATATTTTATTGCATATTGGAATGTATCACAAGGAACTATTTACTTGTGAACTGCCTGGAAGTTCTGCCCAGTGATCTAACATCATAGGAATTTGCCAAGTTTGTTTAATTCTGTTTACAAGCTTAGTTATCTATTAGCTTTTTAAATGATTTCCCCAAGATACCATGATGAAATATCTCCAGCAGTCCGGGAGAGGCTAGGGAATGTTCCCAATGTTGCTGTAATGGCAAGCTGTCAGCCAGCCCTGAGGTGTTTAAGTAGAGAAGAACCAGAACCTAGAGTCCCATAGAGGGAGAAAGTCTTGCCAGTGAGTTATTAATTCACCAAATGAATGAATGCCTGGCACCCTCCACAGTGGGAGAGCCAGTGACTCACCACCTCAGCCAGCCTCATCTCAGAACAGTGGCTGGTGTATGCACAGGACTTTCCCCATTGTTCACTTATCTGTACACACACAATGCACGTGGACAAAGTTGCTGATACTTTAATCATAAGTCACCATCCCACCTGCACTCCTGGACCAAGAGCGAGCATAGGCTCATTTAACTAGTGACTTACAGAGATAGCAGTGAAGATCATGTTGATGGCACCAACGCCAATGGTAGCATACACAGGCTGGCTGACACCAGCTGTCTGGAAAATGCTGGTAGAGTAGTAGAATATCTGCAGAGTAAGAACAGGCCAGTCTTACGGGAGCCTCCAACTGAGGCCCCCAGAGCAAGACATATGGCTGTTTATTTTTAGTTTGTGTAGAACCATGATCTCTAAAATCCTCTAAAGTTTACCCCCACCCTCTCCTCAGACAAGTCTTCCTTCAGTGTTTAAAGCTCCTAGTTGCTTCAAAGTTCTTGGCTTTAACTGAAAACTCCAATACTTCATTTCCTGTATTTGTTTTAATTCTAAACTTTTTGTTAATGTATAACCATATAACATGTACACACAAGTGAACAGCTCCATTGTGTTAAAAACTGATAACAACCATGTAAAGAGAACCCAGGTAAAGGACTGGCTCATTTCTGATGTTGCAGAACCCCTCTGTCCTTCATCCGTTGTCCTAAGGGAATCACTCGCCTAACATCTGACATGATAGATGAACTTTTGCCAAGTCCTGTACTTAATGTTAGTGCATCATACACACTCTCTTGTTTTGGCTTCTTTTGCTAGACATTGTCTCCATGAGGAACCTTTTTTGGACACTTCATTGTCCAAATGTGGTATTCTGATACACCTACATCACTACACTTTAGTTCCATTCTACTGACGGTTGCTCTTTTAGGGTGTTCATGAGTAATGCTGCTTTGGTACACACTTTTTGTTCTTGTATTTTGAGACAAAGTCTCTCTGTGTAGCCCTGGCTGACCTGGAACTCACTCTGTAGACCAGGCTGGCCTCAAACTCATGGATATCCACCTGCCTCTGCCTCCCGAGTGCTGGGATTAAGGTGTGCCAGCACTCCTGGCAGACACACACTCTTAGCAGTCATTTTGTTGGAATGTGTGAGAATTTATACCCAGGATTTGAGGCACTGAATCATCATGTCTGTTATAAATTTGATATAGATGCTGCCCAATACTAACCAAAAAGTAATACAAATTTTATATTTTCACCAGTGTGTAGAACAGTTCTAGTTGCTATTCATCTATCTATCTATCTATCTATCTATCTATCTATCTATCTATCTATCATCTACCTACCTACCTACCTGCCTACCTGCCTACCTACCTATCTGTCTGAAGTATACCATCCAAATGGAACTGTGAACTCCTTTTTGTGTAAATTATTAGAAACCTGTGATGTCATATTCCAAGAACCTTCTGATTTAAGTTTGGGGGTTGGTAGCTTAAATAGTATTCCTTTCTCACCATGCATTCATTATAGCTTTTGCCTTTCACTTCCACCCCACCTCCCTTGTCTGGTGTATGCATGTGTACATGTTTGCATTTGTGCATGTGTGCACTTGTGTGTGCATGCATGTGTGTGAAAGGAGGAGGTCAATGTTGGGTATCTTCCTCAATCTCTTTCCACCTTGTTTTTTGACACAGGGTCTCTTAGAATCTGAAGTTCATCGATTGGCTGGGCTAGCATGCTAATGACCCAGGGATCAACACTTATCCAAATTGCAATTATGTAGGTGCTTTGTATATGGGTGCTGGGGCTCTGAATTCAGATCTTGGCATTGTAGTGATCTGTCAGCCCCATTGCCTTCTTCTTAAAGGACCCAAAGTTCTATTGATTGTTGACATTTTAAAAATATTGAGCTAATTTTAGACAGCCATTGAAGCAAATCAAGGGAAATCAAGTACTACTGAGAATATGTTGTAATAATACTTGATGTCAGCGTTTATAAATATCTTTTAGTAACTTAAACCTACACCTCTTTCTCTCTGTCTCGGCTCCCTTTGCTCACTTAATGTTAGGGGTTTTTAAACTTACCCCATTGATTCCAGAAAACTGCTGAGCCATGTGCAGCATTAGTGCCACTATGATGGGCTGTCGGTAATTGGAATCTGTGAAGAGCTGTAGCACGGAGACTTTCCGCTCAGTAGATGCCTCTTCCTTTTCTTTTCTCATCTCATTAATATCTTTGGTGACATCCTCAGTTCCTCTTAGTCTTTTCAAGCCTGACCCCGCAAAACAGGTTGAAACAACCCAGATCAGACAAAAATAAATATTTTTTTTCTGGTCACAAAGGTGCTACAGATCTGCATGCCCCTTTCTTTGACCTTTCTTTGGCAATTCTTCTTCTCTGTTTGCTTAAATTAAATACTGTTCTTTGATTAAAGAAAGAAAAGCAAAGCAGAACATCTGACTTCATCTGGAGAGAGAGAGAGAGAGAGAGAGAGAGAGAGAGAGAGAGAGAGAGAGAGAGAGAGAGACTCTGCTCCTCATCACAAAAGCGCAGTTCTGAGAAGGGTGGATTAGGAGCCTCTGGTTAAGCCCAGCAAATGCATAGCATGCCAGGCACATCTAAGTAAAACAACACAGCAGCCATATCTGTGTGTTCTTCTGAGCAATCATCAACTTCATCTACAAAGTCCTCATGTAGATTTTATTGAGCAGCCATTCACATGTGCTATTTGGTATTAGCTGCTAATTCCTCAATAATAGAAGCAGGTAGTTCCCCATACACTCACTTTTCTTTGCTTTGACTTCCTCTTCCAGCTTTATATAAAGGTACCGGGGGCTTTCTGGACAGAAGAGTAGCAGGAGACACTGTAAGAGAGCTGGTACAGCAGATAGTCCAAGTAGGATGTGCCAATGATCCTGGTTGCCCAGAATAAAGCTGAGGCCAGCTATCTGAAAAGACAAGGAAGGAGCATATCAGTCGCCTAGTACTTTGGGCCTACCTTCTATAGCAACTCATGAGAAAATGCATTGTATTTTTAATAGTGGTCCTTGACTGTTAGTTCATATTGGCACAAAGGCGAGGCTGTAATTAGTGAGTCCCATTTTAACTAAATCAGGAGCAATTTGTTCGTAAAGAACTCAGCTATGCTTGTCTTCATTCACTCCAATTGGATGTTTATGCTGGAGATCAACTCAACTTGTAAAGACACACATGACATCAAAAGCAAAACACAGTGTTCTTGGAAGCAACCAGATGGAATTATATGGTTTGAATTGCTACTAGGTGTGGAAGCAGATCTCTGGAGCTCACTAGCCAGCCAATCCACCCCAACAGCAAGCTCAATTTCAGCAGATCAGAAACAAGGTGGAGAATGACAGAGGACACCTGATATCAGCCTCTGGCCTCTATAGACACTCATATTATACATGTATGTGAACATGTGCATCAGAGAGAGAGAGAGAGAGAGAGAGAGAGAGAGAGAGAGAGAGAGAGAGGCATGACAGCATGACTTGCAGCTTTGCTTTAAAATCCCTTCTTAGGTTTTGCAGAACTCAAATATTTCATAGAACAATTATGTAATGACGACCAGATTTATGACAACAGTTACTTAATGCCGACCAGACCAAGTTTATGATACCTATTGCAGTGGTTCACAGGCTTCCTTTTAGATATCTTAAGTGTGGAGTTCCAAAGATCCTTCTGAGGCCAGAGGGTAGAGGGGAAAGAGAGAGCCAGCTGAAGAAGAGCTTTTATCATAATTGTTTAAATTTAAATTTCCAGGCAGCTCACTCAAAACAAAGAAAACTCAGTTAAAAATCTAGGGTTGGAAAATTCAAATGTTAATTCTAGGATTGCATTGGAACTTTCCCATGCACTGTCAATCCCACCACCAGCTCTGAGTATGATGTAAGGAGTGGATATAATTCTCCTTTGAGCTAAAAAGCTGGCTTTTCACACTGCCTCTTGTCCATGTTGGACTCTCCTTCCCGGCCATGGTAGTGTGCAATGAGAAGTGACAGTTGGGAGAGGGAGATGAAGGAGACGGGGCTAAAGTCAGGGATGAGGAGGTTTCACCTGACTAATAAGAATGCCTGTGACAAGGGCCAGTTGGTGAAGAGTGCCCAGGGCACCGCGGAGCGTGGTTGGAGCGATTTCACCAATGTACATTGGAACCAGTCCTGAAATTAGTCCTGTGTGAGACATAAACATGGAAATGTTAAAATGCAACCTGAGACATTTCAGTAACAATTATGTATTCAATTACAGTCAGCACCCTTACTGAAAGTCACTCCCCAGGTATTTTGAAGGAGCCACTGTCCCCAACCATGGGCACAGTTTATGTAGAAAACATTTCTTCTTTTCCTTCTTCTCCTTCTCCTCCTTCTTTTTCTTCCTCTTCTTCTTTCTTCTTCCTCTCCCTCTCTTTCTTCTTCTTCCTCCTCCTTCTTTCTTTTTTTTCAAGACAGGATTTCTCTGTGTAACAGCTCTGGATATCCTGGAACTCGCTTTGTAGACCAGCCTGGCCTCAAACTCACAGAGATGGAATTAAAGGCATGCACCACCACTGCCCAGCTGCAGAAAACTTTGGTTGATATTAATTCATACAGAAATCCTTGGCTGATATTATACTAAATGAAGGTGTAATTGGAAATATTAATAGAAAGCACTGCTTAGTTGTGTATTTGGCAGTTTCCATGATCTTAGTGTCTAGTTCATATCAGAGTGGCTAAGGATGTCTTGAAAAAAGAGCTTAGGGATGTTTTAGTATTCATCCAGATTTACAGGATTAAAGAGAGTCAGGAATGGAGAGATGGCTCAGTGGTTAAGAGCAATGGTTGCTCTTCTAGACTACCCGGGTTCAATTCAAGGTACCCATACTGCAGTTCACAACTGTCTGTAACTCCAGTTCCGGGGGATCTGACACCCTCACACAGACATACATGCAGGTAAAACACTAATGCACATGAAATAAATAAATCTTAACAAAAGGAAGTCACAACATCAAAGGAAAGCCAAGGTTCTAAGAGAGGTGAGAAATGACTCACCCAGAATCAGTGGAGTAGAGTACCACATGTAGGTTTCATGCCTAGCTGAGTCCACATCACATGGGGATACCTCAATATCTCTCTTGGGTGGTTATGAAGTACAGAAGAGGGAAGAGGATAAGGAACTCGAGGGCTCTTCCCCAGCTGTCCCAAAAAGGATTACATAGCTTCATTACTGCATCAAAAATCTTAGGTTCAAATACTTGTAAAGTGAATCCAAGAACACTTCAAAAAGATTATTCAACATGACATGACAAGTGTTTCACTTGTTGTACCGTCTCTCTCCCTTTTTCCTCTATTTTTCTTCCTTAAAAGGCATATTTCCTTTGATCTTATATGTATGAGCATTTTACCTGCATTTACATCATGTGTGCCTAATGCCCACGGAGGCCAGAGGATGACCTCAGATCCCCTGAAACTGGAGTTACAGATGGTTGTGAGCTAGGTGGGTTCTGGTAATTGAAACTAGGTCCCCTGGAAGAACAGCCAGTGCTCTTAACCACTGAGCTATCTATCACTCTAGACCCCCGTAGCTTTCTTAAACATACAGGCAATTAGGTATGTTGTAAATAGTGCCATATCCAGACATTTGCTAATTGCAGAGTTTAGTGTTTCCTTAAAAATTTTAAAATATGGTTTACTATGAACTTCCTATTTCAGAATGCCCACCTTCTAAATGAAAATTGATGGTCTTTTGACAAAAGGTACTCTTGTCAACTATTTATAATTAATATATAACTTTAGAATCCACATGGTTTTATACATTCACATGGTTGGTATGGTATTTGCACTTCTACAGAATTTTACATGTGACTCTGACCTGTGACCTGTGGAGTCTGACTAAGAGAGTCCTTCTCTATATATTTCAAGGCTAGGATGACAGAAATTAGCTCCCAGGTCTGAGGAGGTCACAGGAACTTGAATTTAAATTCTATTTCTGGTCATTTTTGGCAAACTTTAGTACTCGGAATGAAATGAGACTAGACTTTAATGACCGTGGACAGTACAAGTCACTTGGCGGTGCTAGCTCTGTGCTACTGCATAGCATGTCTATGTCTTTATTTTCTCATTTGAAAATAGAGTAATGTTTTTCCACACTGTTTTAAAAAGGTGTGTGTGAGTGTGTGAGTGTGTGTATGTGTGAGTGTGAGTGTGTGTGTGTGTGTGTGTGTGTGTGTGTGTGTGTGTGTGTGACAGAGAGAGAGGGGGGTTACTATTTGGGCCTATTCATCTTTTATAGAAAAAACCAAGGCTGAGCCTTAACTAATCTGTCTAAAGTAGAGGTGGTGCCTTCTGAATCCATGGTGCATTCCACATCAACCTGACTCTTCTCCTTTTATCATTTGTATCAACAGTGAAATAATAAGGAGAGATATTTCAGTTACACTTTTGCTTCAACTGATCATTGAAGACACGGGGAATTACAATCTTTTCTTCAAGTAAAAGGATTGGAAGTAATCATAGAGAAATTTTGTACCCTTGTCTCTTTTTCTCTATCCCTCATGGATATCTGTGCCTTTGAGGTCAATTCCAATTTGTAAAAGCAGTTTAAAATGGCAGCCCGGAGCCATTAGAACGAAGGGTTCATTGATACTGAGAAGTCCAGTGTCCTTCATTTGTTTGCAATTGAATTTTTCTGTCTCTTTTCAGACCCCTGCCTCAGAGCATTTGAAACCCTGTCTCCGAACACTAGTGCTGATGCTCAGACATGAAGTCGAGGAGAGGAGGGACTCCATGAGATGCTTCTGTCCAGTTACCTCTCCCTTTGGACACCACAGTTTGCTGCTCCAAGCAGCTGTGTCTGGAATCAAAGAGGGTTAGGTACTATGGTCTAAGAGATCAATCTAGGAGGTTGGGACTCACCCATGAAAGACAGACACTGTAGCACAGGCTACGAGCCCAGGGTTAGGGTCTGAAGAGAATGGCCTCCAGCTGCTGGCTGCAGTACCAGAGTAGTGGCAACAGCTAGTGATTATCTTCACTTGGTGTCTGCCAGATGCAATGCTGGACACTTTCCATGTATTTTCCCACTTCCTCTAGAGTAGTGGCTCTCAACCTTCCTAATGCTGTGATCCTTTAATGCAGTTCTTCATATTGTGGTGACCCCCAACCATAACATTATTTCCATTGCTACTTTATAACTGTAATTTTGCTACTATTGTGAATTGTAATGTAAATATCTGTGTTTTCTGATAGTCTTAGGTGACCCCTGTGAAAGAGGTCATTCAACCCTAAAGGGGTCATGACCCACAGGTTAAGAATGGCTGCACTAGGCAGATGGATGAAGCTGGAAAACATCATCCTGAGTGACGTAATCCAGACTCAGAAGGACAAACATGGTATGTACCCACTCATAAGTGGACACTAGATGTAAAACAGAGGATAACCAGACATCAACCCACAACTCCAAAGAAGCTAGCTAACATGGAGGACCCAAAGAGAGACACATGGATCAGCCTAGGCAGGGGAAATAGATGAGATCTCCATGAGTAAACTGGGGGTGGGGGGCAGTGGAGGGTAGGGTAGGGGAGGGGAGGGGAGGGTAAGGGAACAGGATGGTTGAGCTGGAACAGGGATGGAGGGGAGAGTAATGAAAGAGATGCTATAATAGAGAGAGACATCATAGGGATAGGGAGAAACTGGGTGCTAGGGAAGTTCCCAGAAATCCACTGGGATGACCCCAGCTTAGACTACTAGCAGTGGTGGAGGGGGTGCCTGAACTGGCCTACCCTGGTGATCATATTGGCGAATGCCCTAACTGTCATCATAGAGCCTTCATCCAGTAACTGATGGAAGCAGGTGCAGAGAGCCACGGCCAAGTATCAGGCTGAGCTCCAGGAGTCCAGTCAAAGAGAGAGAAGAGGAATTCTATGAGCAAGTGCATCAGGATCATGATGGGGAAACCTGCAGAGATGACCAAACCAAACTAGTGGGAACTCATGAACTTTAGACCAACAGCTGTGGAGCCACTGTGGGACTGGACTAGGCCCTCTGCATAAGCGAAACAGTTGTGGAGCTTGATCTGCTTACAGGGTCCCCTGGCAGTAGGGTTAGGATCCATCCCTGGTGCATGAGCTGGCTTTTGGGAGCCAACTACCTATGGTGGGACACCTTGAACAGCCTTGATACAGGGGGAAGGGGTTGGACCTGCCTCAACTGAATGTACCAGGCTCTGCTGACTCCCCATGGGAGGCCACACCTTGTTGGAGGAGGGAATGGGGGTTAGATTGGAGAAGGAGGTTGGAGGGGCAGGTATGGTGATATTTTATTTGTACTGAAATGTGATTTTATTTGAATGTTAATAAATAAAGTTGCCTGGGGGTCAGAGCTAATAGCAAGCCAGAGCAGAAACTTGGTGGTGGTAGTGAACGCCTTTAATCCCAGCACTTGGGAGGCAGAGCTAGGTGGATCTCTGTGTGTTCAAGGACACAGCCAGCATGGAGACACACACCTTTAATCTCAATACCAACCATAGACGACCTGGAGGTCTGTATAGACAGGCAGTGACAAGGAGGTCATGTGGTTGGGTTTACAACCAATGAGAAGGCAGAACAGAAAGTCAATAAAAGGACAGACACACAGGAAGTAGGTCTCCTGCTGAGGGGGAGGACAGCAGCAGCAGTGAAGGGTAAGAAAGGGTTTTTAGCTCTTAGCTATTGCTCTGACCTCTTGGGCTTTTAACTCTGCAATTGGCTCCGTGTTTCTTATTTAACAAGACTGTTACATGTACAGGCGGGAGGAGGGAAGAGAGGGGGACCTGTGGTTGGTATATAAAGTGAATAAAAATGTCTTAATAAAAAGGAACCACAAACAAAAAGAATGGCTGCACTAGCAGTAAATGTTCTTGTCACCTTCATTTCACAGATCAGGAAAGAGAGAACTAGCTACACAATTTGTCTGAGGTCCAACAATTAGAAGTGGTGTTCTTGGAGGGGACAGGGACACACATGGCATCATGGCTGGCTCTTTCTTTCCACCTTTGCCTTCCTTCTGTGAGGCTCCACAAAGCTTTGCCTAGAGTGACTCTCAGACGATGACATGTATGTGTGTCACTCACCACAGTACAGTCCTGCTACACTTCTTCCAGCAATGATGAGGATATGTGATGGTCCGAATTTGGAACACCCCATCAAGAGAGCTCCAGTCAAAGAGAGACTGTTTGCTGCCATCATGGCTTTGATCCTGAAAATTTAAAAACAATTTTAAATTCAGCACCAAAATATGAAGAAATTACTTGTTTTCAGACCATATTGAGATTTTTGCCTATGAATAATTATTTTTAGTTTTACTGAAAAGCTAGTTCAGAACTCTTGAAGCATGCCTGCTACTTTCTCATCTATGAGCTGATGTATTAGCAGGGAGTACTATTCATAATGTACTTTCATCTACTTGTCTCTTATTTTCATAGAGACAAGCCCCTTGATTTGCTTTGTTTTTGTGTTTTGCAGATGTGGGTCTTACTCACTAGCCCTGGCTAACTGGACCTTACTTTGTAGCCCAGGCTACCTTTGAGCTCTCAAAGATTCTCCTGCCTCAGCCTCCAGAGTGCTGAGATTATAGGCGTGAGCCACCAGGCCTGGCTAAGTAGTTGACTTAAGGTGGCACTTCTGGTACTTACTTGGTTATTTGATTTTTCTACAACTCGTTTGTTTTAAAGAGCAGTGTTTTGGTGACTGAAAACTGATTTTGTAGTTGCTATCCATCATTTTCTCTTTATTGTTTTGTTGATAGTAAAGATTTTTAGCTGCTTCTTTGAAGTCATATTTCCTTTTGGGCCTGTTTTGGAAGTAGATTAAAACATTTTTCTAAAATTTGTCATAATTATGGTTGTCCTTGTTTTCATACAAAGCCAGAATATTTATTTGTAAAATCTATCAATTAATTGTAACCAAATTTAAGGATTTATATTGTTTTTGAGACAAGATCTCATGCCAGAGTCTAGGTTGGTGCAGAATTCACTCTGCAGACTAGCCTGGCCTTTAACCTGTGGCAAGTCTTATGTTTCAGTCTCCTGGGTGTTAGAAGTATAGGCATGACCCACCATATGCACCTACTGTAAAGCACATTTTGAAAGCTGACAATAGCAATAAAAATATCACTAAGCAAAGCAACCATGTGAAAATCACACACAAGCTTTCTTGAAAGTTAAGTCAAAGATAATAAAGCCAATACAAGAATATCAGCAAACAGGTTTGGCAGTGTTTGTACCACAGTGACATGTGCATCCCTTGCTGTGGTCATGTGGTCACTTTGCCTACTAGGGTTTCAGACTCTGATGATAAGTGGGCTTTTTCTAAGCAAATATCTTCAAGACCAAACACACTTTTTCCTTAGAGAATACAGTTATGTGTGTACACAGCAGTAATTGCCTAGCAGCCATGTGTACGCTTAATGGTGTCCTCCAAGAGCCCAAGTCCTAATCCCAAGATCTGTGAACATCACCTTATCCAGCAAAAGGTGTTTTGAAGATGTGGTTAAAATAGCAGTCCTGGACAGGAAGAGTGTCTTGGAATATTCAGGTAAACTCAGTGAAATCACAGGTGTCCTTATAAGAGCAAGGCAGAAGAGAAGGAGAAGATATCATAGAAGTGGGGAATGGATGGTGTGCTCAGTAGTTTTATGTCAACTTGACACAAGCTAAAGTCATCTGAGAGGAGGAAATCTCAATTAACAAAATGTCCCCTTAAGATCGGGCTGTGGGCAAGCCTGTAATGACATTTTTAAAATTAGTGATTGAGGAGGGTCCAGCCCATTGTGGGTGGTGCCATCCCTCAGCTGGTGGTTCCAGATTCTATAAGAAAGCAGGTTGAACAAGCCTCGAAGAATGAACCAGTAAGCAGAACCCCTCCATGGCCTCTGTGTCAGCTCCAAGTTCCTACCCTGTTTGAGTTTCTGTCCTGACTTCCTAAAATGATGGATAGTGCTGTGGAAGTGTGAGCTGAATAAACCCTTAATTCCCTGAGTTTTGTTGGTCATGGTGTTTCAACACAGCAATAGTAACTTTAACAAAGATAGAAGTTGGTACCAGGAGTAAGGTGTTGCTCTTATAGACCTGCCATGTTTTGGGGAAGATTATGGAAGGACTTTGGAACTTTGGGCTAGAAAAGTCATTGAGTGTTGAGAATTTAGTGAGCTCTTCCTTGGGAGCCTGAAAAATAAACATTGAGGACAATGTAATGCAGAAGCTGGAGGCTGGCTTGTGAAGTTTCAGAGGGAAGTTTAAAGACTCTAATGGGGCCATTTGTTATTTTGAATTAAGAGTCTGTGGTTCTGGTTAGCTAGGGCTGAAGAATTAGCTGTGATTAACAAGACACCAGAACTACTAAAGTGAAAAATTTGCATTGTTGGGATACTCGATGCTAGTTAGCTGGAGCTGAGAATTTAGTGGTGATTAAGAAAAGATCAGTAGCCGGGCCGGTGGTGGCACATGCCTTTAATCCCACTCACTCTGTGAGTTTGAGGCCAACCTGGGCTACAGTATGAGTTTCAGGAAAGGTGTAAAGCTACACAGAGAAAACCTGTCTCAAAAAACCAGAGAGAGAGAGAAGAGACCAGCATTGTTGAAGTGAAATCTTCTGGGAAGTGTTTCTAGAAAACACACAGAAGCTGTCTTCCAGAGGGAAGAAACCCTAAGACAGAAGTTGGTAACAGGGACTGGGATATTGCTATGATAGGCCAGATCATGTTTTTGTTTGAAATGAAATGGATGGACTTTGGGAGTTCAGGTTAGGAAAGCAGTGGAATGCTTTAATCACTGCTTAATGGCCAATACTAATAGGAGCATGGAAGACAGTGGTCCTGAGAGTGATTGGAGCTGTGGGGGCTGACTCAAGAGGTCTCAGAGAAGAACATTACTATGTGGCCCAGAGATGATTCTTGTGATATTTTGGTGAAGAATGTGTCTGGTTTTTGCCCTTATCTGAAGAGTCTACTTGAGGCTGAAGTGAAAAGGTTTGTATTTATTCCACTGACAGAGAGACTCCTGAAATAGCCTTGTATAGACTCTGTTGTATGGTTATTAGTAGTAATCTAATGGTGACTTATAATATAAAGGAGCAAGCTGAGCAAATAAAATACAGAATGTACAGATTGAGAAAAGGGACACCAGGAAGTGGAATGGAGCTAAACCTTATGTTTAAGGAGATAAGCAAATTAAGAAATGGAATAACAGGAGTGGTGACCTCAGGGCAAGACCCCACCCAGCTAAGTTTCCAATTTGTGAAAAGGAACTAAAGAAAAGTTTAGAGCTGGGTATGATGGTGCACACCTTTAATCCCAGCATTCTGAAGGCAAAGGCTGGCAGATCTCTGAGATTTGAGGCCAGTCTGGGCTACAGAGCAAATTCAAGGATAGTCAAGCTTAGGCAATGAAGGATAGAAAGCTGGTGAAGATGGAATCCAATGAGGAGGCCATGTTCCAGTCTCAGCAAACAGCAGAACTTGCCAGCTTTGGCCACATGGCTCTGGCTTTAGAGTCAAGGAGGAACTAAGGAAAGCCATTGAAGCCAGGCATATGTCAGAGGTGTACCTGAATGGAGGCTTAGAGAGGCCATGTGTGAAGCTATAAAGTTGAAGGCTGGATTGCCTTGGAGACCCCAAAATGTTGGAGATATCAGAGTCATTGGATACCTGCCAAAAAAGACTTGGAACTAGCTCAAGAGAAAGAAGTGTGTTGCAGTCAACAAAGCTGAAAGGAGTTGGAGATCTGAAGAGCATTTTGACATCAGAATGGAGATGCAGAGTTTGGAGTTGCCCAGCTGGTTTTCAGTCTTGCTTCTGTCCAGTATTTCCTCACTATACTCCTTTCCCTATGTTTTGGAATGGTAATGTATACACGGTGCCATTATATGGTGGAAGTATGTGATTTGCTTTTTGCTTTTGATTTTACAGGATATTACAGTTAAGATATTGCATGAATCTCAGAGAGATTTTGAACTTTAGACTTAAATAAGTTTGGGACTGTGATAAACTATGGATACTTTTGAAGTTGGACTGAATGCATTTTTGCATTATTATATGACTACAAGCCTTTGGGACCAGGGAGTAGAATGTTGTAGTTTGAAAGAAAATGGCCACCAAAGGGAGTAGCATTATTAGGAGATGTGGTCTTTTTGGAGTAGGTGTGGTCTTATTGGAGAAAGTGTGTCACTGTGAAGGCAGGTTTTGAGGACTCACATAATGCTCAAGCCACCCGCAGTGAGATTGACCTCTTCCTGTTGCCAAGATATAGAACACTCGGCTACCTCTCCAGCAGCATGTCTGACTGCATGCTGCCATGTCCCACCATGATGATAATGGACTGAACCTGTGAACTGTAAGTGAGCCACCTCAATTAAATGTTTTCCTTCATAAGAGTTGCCATGGTCATTGTGTCTCTTTATAGCAAAAGAAACCCTAAGACAGTGGCCAATTTTGTAATTCATGCTGGCAGCTCAACTTGATAGTGTAAGAGTCACCCAGGTGGTACTGGTTTTGAAGGCATGAAGGGGCCATGGAAAGCAGCTGAGGCTTGGCACTGAAAGGCCAGAGAAAGACACCATTGGTGAAGGTGCAGCCATAGTGGCAACTGAAGACCCAGGAATGAATGGGTCATGCAGAGAAGTTGAGGTTTGGCTGTACAAAGAGAACCTAGGAGAGGCTGTTGGTGAAAGTGCAGCCCAGCTGCAGCATAAATGCCCAGCATTTTGTAGATGCCAGTATGAGGGATGACTACAAGAACAGCAGCAGCAGTGGGGTGGAGCCTGCCTGAGCTTAGAAGGTAAGCTGTGTGTGCTGCCAAGGGTGGAGTCAGAGACGCCAAGCCATTGTCTGGAGGAGCCCAGAAGGTGGTGAGTGAATCCCAGACAATGGACATGGAGTTAGTTGGAGCTTGCTTTTGCTTTGTTCAGGTTATCACTCTGACCTGGTTCTTCCCCCCAGGAAGTAAGGAAGTATTTATCTTAATTTTGATTTTTTTACAGGAGTCCACAGTTGAGAGATTTCAAACTTTCAAAAGGGACAGAATTTTAATATGTTTTTGTGAAGACTATGGGGCTTTCAGAGATAGGAAAGGGCCATGAGCAAGCAACAGGGCAAAGTATTAACTAGAGAGGACGAGACTCCTTAGAGTCTCCAGAAGGAACTAGTACTACTAAACTCTTGGCCTTCATCAAGTATAGTGAATATTGGAGTTCTGACCCCCAAAATTGAAAGAAAATTAATTTGTGTTGTTTGGGTCACTAGGCTGGTGATAATTCATCACAGTGGCCAGAGGGTATAAGGAAATCATGGACTACCTTAAGAGTAGGCAGTGTTCCAGCACTGGCTAGTCCTGGGGCTACAGTGCAGAGACCCAGGTAAAGGATGGCTCTCAGCTCAGACTGCTAGGAAATGCTTTTTGTCTTTGCGAGGAAAGAGGATGCACAAAGTTAACAGTTTATTCACCCTAAGAAGTTGTTACAAGCTGATAGCGTCTATTCTGTCAGGCAGGGCAAGACGAAAATAGAAGATTGGGCCAGTCAGCAGTCAGTCCTCCTGGAGCAAGGGTCCCATGAGGCCTCAGCCCTCCCCAAGGATCTATAGACAGCAAATGCTTGCTGAAAGAAGGAGAAAGATTGTTTTCAGTGGTCTAACAACCACTAGATGCCCACGCTCCTGCAAACAGCCCCTCCTCCATGCTTGCATAAGTCATTAATTAAACTCATTCACTAAGAAAGAAAAAGAAAGGAATAAGGGGAAAGAAAGGAACGGAGATGAAAGCATAGGGGGTACTAGTTAGTAAGAGGGAGGTGTAAAGGAGTGGGACCGGGATATTGGGGTGTAAATATAACAAAATACATAGTGTACATGTATGGAAATGTTATAACGAGACCCACTACTATGTATAATTAATATATGCTTAAAACTTAAATAATTTAAACTTATTTAGTAGCCAGTTGTGGTAGCACATTTCTTTATTTCCAGTAATTCTCGAGTAGGGAGGCCGAGGCAGGCAGACCTCTGGGAAATCTCATATAAAAGTAGGAGTTTTCTTAACGGAGGCTATCACAATAACCTGAACTTACTATATACTTGGAAAGGAGTTACCTTCATGAACAGTCTACATTGTTACTGTTTCTTTGTGTTTTATACAATTTCAGTAGAAGAAAGTATCAGAATTTTAATAATTAGTGCCTCCAAAGCTGCAGCTTACATTAGGGATGGAAAAATGAAATGAATTAAATCCAGAATTATGAAGCTAATTACCAAATTACCTCTTTCCTTTTCAAAAAAAATTTTTTTTTTGCAATTTCTGAATTTTCTGTGTTTGGCATGTGTTAATTCTATTGTGAAAATAAAGGGTAATTACCACACAAAATTGGATTCAATTAATAGGAAATCAATGTAAAAAATAATAACTTTCTGTTCTAACTTATCAGAAGCCCCAGCTTTGGTACACCTGTTAGTAAGCATATGAAGGAACTGACCCCACCGATGTAGTTTTTAGATTTGTTTTAAATTTTGAGTATGTGTGTATGTGTCTTGGGGGTGGGTTGTGCAAGTGTGAGTTTGGGCCTCCTCTTGGAGGCCATGAATGTGAACTGGGTCACCTGTAGCTAGAGGTACAGGTAGAGGGTGCTGGGAACCAAATTCAGGCCCACTGCAAGCACAGTATTGCCTCTTAGCCACTGAGCCATGCCTCTCTCTCCTCAGGCACTGATGCTTTTAATCCAAACGTGCAATAGGAGGAACTGGAGTTGGGAAGCTCTACTGCTGTGATCTCTGGTTGGGGCTTTGAGGTCTTAGCAGGAATGGCAGCAGAAAGTAGAAGCCCTGTGCCCAGTGTGTGGAGACTTGTCAGGATGTGAAGGTGACCATCAGACTGGACTAATACAAGTGTCAACTTTTAATTTAAAAATGAAAACAATGTTTGAGAACTGGTGTAATTTGGTGGCACTTTCCTCACAGGTTTTAAAACTTGCAAAACCAGAGGAACAAAGTCCCTAGAAATACACATCAGATTTACATTTTCTGCAAACACTTCCACAGTGCCAGGATTTACTAGCTGATTGCAACAACATTTTCTATTGATTTGACCTAACAATGACCTAGCTCACAGGATTCTAAGTTGAAAAACCACTCTAACACTGTCCCACAAATGGGAAGATAGTGTCTCTCTATAAAAAACAGTAACAAAATATTAAAGCTGTGTTTATATTAATTTATAAAACTCACCTTCCAAGCCTGTCTCCTAGCCACCCACCAAAGAATGAGGCGACCATTCCACCCACTGCGAAGCTGGACACAGACAGAGACCAGAACATAGTGATGATGTGAGGAGATCCTGCAGCCTCCCTTTCAGCCCAGGAGTCTGGGGTTGCATATGCTGGCGTGACTATGAGTGGGGGGTCTGTGCTGTTGGCAACATAGTTACTGGTAGCTCTTCGGTCATCCACTGCAATGCCCAAAACATGTTGGTAATGGGATATTATTACCTGAGGAAACAGGGGAAGACATCCATGACTTCAACATTGCACATACAGCCTATGATGGCCCTTTCAACGTCTGTTAGGTGTTCAAACAGGGCAGCCTAATTGTGTGAGCTTTGCAATACAGATATGGGTAGACAGTCATGTCCTGTAAAAAAGAGGTAATGGACACAGGCAATGGAGCAGGGTGGCAGGAGGCACCAGAAGTAAGTGTAGGGTACCCAGAAGCAGACCCCAAAGTACACGTCTACTGTAGGTCAATGGCTGCAAGTGCTTGGCTTTGTGGCATGGTGGCATCTGCCCCAGCTGAGCAAGGGGGCTGAAAGAAAAGGCTCACTAATGGGTAGCCTCTGCTTTTTTAATATCTGCCAGAGGTCTTGGCTTTTATGTTGACAACTGCTTACACTGAAAATGTTCTTCAAGTAGAGAAGGCAGATACAAGTGTTAGCATTGCACAGATGGTCTAATAGTAACATAAAAGGGAAAGATAAAACACCGGCAAAGCTCCGAGGAAAAACCAAACTCAGAACTATACAAAATTCTAGCACCTGGTGGTATATCCGTGGTAGAAGTGAGCTCTAATTTTAGTCATAGACTTTGTAATAGTTAATGCAAATAGATCCAAATGGTCAAGTCTAGAGTTGATGAATTTTCAAGATAAAAACAGCTTAGAACTGTGAAGGTATAAAGACTTCTCCTATGGGTCCTCAGAGAGGTCAGTATATCCCAAAAGAAAGAGTCCTCAATGCTAAATTTCTAGCCACATTTCACATGATGCTTCTGTAGCCATGAAGAGGCAGCCCACAGCCTCTCTTCCTCCACATCATCCTTCTCAGCACTGATTGATCATTGTCCAGCCTCCATAAGTTGGGTAGTTCCTCTCCAACAAGGATCTGGACCATTGCTGCTCCCTCTTCCTGGTTATAAATAAAGTTCTGTTTGTAAAGCAAGCTGAGCCACAGGGAGATTCGCCATCCTCTATGCAAGGTCTGCTCTCATAGATGGCTCTCCTGTAGAGATAGCAGGCATGGAGAAAGGCTGACAGGAATTACACAAATGTTCTTAGCAGTTTAATATATGGAATAGAAATAATTGCAGGTGATTTTTATCTTCTAGTTTCTGCAGTGGGCAAGTGTAATTTTTATGCTCATGAAAAATTGTGTCTTAAAAATACCTTCAAATGTTATTCAACTGGTAGAAAATACCGATAGGGGTCTGTGTTTTTAGTTCTGCTCAGGCTTAGGTTGAAGGAGGGGAGATCTCAGTCTATTCTCTCTGGCAAGACTAGAGAGGATGGTTTTAGTAAGGATGTGAAAAGGACTTCCAGAAAGGAAGAATTTCTAGCTTGGCCTGGATCTTAGGAGGCTGAACAAATCAGCACACTCCTTCATCATCCACAGAAAAATATCTGACTCTGGTCTCCTGCCCCGCCCCTCACTCTTGCATTATTCCCTGGAAGCCAGAACAAGAGGCTTGGTACACTAAGGATGATGTGCTCTTAATGAAGAACCATCTCTCAGCCCTAGGAGCTGAGCAGCAGTCCTTGTCAGACTGTGGTCTGCACACACTCCAGTGTTCACAGCCTGTGGTGTCTTACACTTTTCTCACTTTACTGTAAGAAAAGCAGATAAAATGATGAAATATGATGCGTGTATTTAGAACACCCCACACACCCTGTGCTTTCCTTATTGCATCCCTTCCCAAGTAATATTCACTTCTGTCTGAGTTGGAGCTCAAGGGCGTGGCACAGTCCCCTAACTAAAGGGCTGTGGCATCCGGGAAGAGTGAGGTTTTTCTCTGAGGATCTACTGCATAATAGAGAATGCACCCAGAAATGGTAGGAATTCTCTGACATGTTTCCTTACAAAGTGCCACATCCTTTCTCCATTCACAGTGAAGAAGATCCAAACTTTTTGAACCTCTTGACTACTGAGCTAACGTTTGTACTTTTTGTGCTGAAGGTCTGTGTGAGACAAGGAGAAGGAAGGACAGCTATCTTTTCAGTATTTGGCCCCTAAAGTTTTTAATATGCCACAGAAATGAGTCGAAGTTTGGGATAATCTGGTGGTGGAAAACCTGATGCAAACATTGGTGAATTGAATGGACACGTCCTTCTGTCGTTCCCCTGGTTTCTGGTGTTTTTCATGCCTGGGGGACAGCTGTGACTGAATGCTGCAAGACATTCTTGCCTTTCGATCTCCTGAGCAGGAGGCATTAAGTTAGCATTTTCTCTGAGCTCAGAAAACAGCAGTGTCAGAGATAAAAAGTTGTGCACTGCTCTTTTTGACTCAGAGGGTTGTTAACCCAGGAGTCAAGGCCAAATTACCAGCTGTGAAGCAATGCACACTGTACTTGGCCGGCCAGGCTCACCTCGTGTCTCTCACGTGGACAGTTTATCTTAGTGTGTGAGGAACATATGATCCTCTGGGCAGGAAGAGCTGACAGGACTTGCCCCCAAAGAACTGTGCGTTTCACTTACGTCCTGAGGTGCGTTGATCACCCCGATGTCATAGCCAAACTGGAAGGAACCGAGCACAGCAGTGAAGACAGTGAAAGCCAAGGTTCCCGTGATCTGAGGATGAAAAACAAAGCTGGGAAGCAGCAGATCCTGCCACCCAACCTCCACATGGATTCCCCCAGGCTCTGGTTCTTCCCCTCCCACAGCCAATGCTGGACAGGGCAAGTGTTAGTCTAGGAAGATGAAAACTGTTCACCATCGTCTCATATTGCTAAAGCTGAAGGAAAAAAGAAAAAAACACAACAGGACAGCTTTTCCAGAGCACAACTTAACATTCTCTTTGTGTCTTAAACACACATGCATGTACACACACACACACACACACACACACATACACACATACACATACACACACATACACACACACACATACACACAATATACACACACATACACACACATATACACACACACATACACACACATACACACACATATACACACACATACACACGCATACACGCATACACACATACACACATACACACACACACATACACACATACACACACATACACACACACACACACACACACACACACACACACACACAGGACAGGGGAGGAGAGGCGGGCAGAAAGGAGGGGTAGAAACCATAGGCTAGGCAGGTTTTGAACTCCCTGGTTTGTAGTTGAGGCTGATGCTGGTCTCCATGACCTCACCTCCAGAGAACTAGAATTACAGGCATGCACCACCATACCCTGCATATGGGCTGCTAGGGGCAGGCTCACGCTTTGTTCATGTTAGGCAAACGCTTCACCAACTGAGCTTAATCCCCAGTCCCACATCAATATCTTTTCAAGATTCAAAGTCAGAACTGAGAATTGGATTGCTGCTGACAGGAAAAGGAACTGCCGGGCAGAACAGTCCTGCAGGAGCGTCAGTGGAGGGCGAGCTTTCCAGACCCTTCTACTCTGCAGGAACACTTCAGCACTCACTCAGAGTCACCTTGGTTATCATGATCTGTGCCAGTAGCCAGGCAAGAGTGCTTTTCAGGATTTTCGTGAGGCTGAGCATGGAGGTGTGAGTTAAGTTACCCTAAAACTGCAGAGCGTTCAACTCACAATTAATTACTCATCCAGTCAGCTGACAGGAATCATGCATGCAGATTCACAGGTCAGGGTAGAAAGAACTGTCATTCAACAGGAATATCAAACAGGTTCAGTCACATCATGATACACATCAGATACATTCAACACGCTATGCAGCAACTCAAAAGAATAATGTGACCAAATACATTGGCTTTTGTTGTTTGTTTTTGTTTAGAGACAGCGTCTTACTTTGTAGCCCTGGATAGCCTGGAACACATAATGTAGACCAGGCTGGCCTCAGACTCAACAGAGATCCTCCTGCCTCTGCCTCGAGTGCTGGAATTAAAGGAGTGAGCCACTCTACTCAGTTCAACTTGTTTTAAAATGGTAAATGAAATTGAAAACCTTACTGAATGATTTGTCACGTGATTGATTCATTGATGCTTTACAGTGCTAGGAGTCAGGCCTGGTGCCTTCTGCATGCTGGGAAACTCCGCCTGTAAGCTACAGCCTTAGCTCTCTAATGCTCTGAAAGGACTTACACACAAATAGTATTGGACTTGTACATACAATGTTTCATTGAAGAATAAATAAAAAAGTGACTCTTTTGAAAAGACTGTAAGGCTGGAGAAGTACAGGTAAAAGAAATATTTCTAAAATTCATGCTGTTAGGTATTTTATAGGGAAATGTTGTATGTATTTTCATATCATTTAAAATTTCAACCAGGAAGCACAGGATATAACAGGTATTTTGTTGGGTGGATGAATGAGTCACATCAGCATGGATTTTGGTTCCTTTTATTTTTATTTATTTTATTTTATTTATTTATTTATTTTTTACCTTAAGTGGCTCTGCCTACTTCATTATAGCATCTTTGGTTTTTGTCTGAATTGTAAGATTGTAAATCTCTGCACTCCAGCATGAAGGATAAATAATTATCCAGGACCCTGATTCTCTAATAAAACTCCAGCTCAGTCATCAAAAAAGTCTCACGGACCTTCCTAGAGACCCTAGAAGTTCTCCATCCCAGTGACTCCGAGACGAGACTCCGTCTGGGGCTTAGGACCTGTGCAGCACCTAGAGCACGTTCTTCTATTGGATTGGAATCTCACTTGGGTGTGTGCAGTATGTAAGTTTACACAATTCCCTTCTTTTTATAGCTTTAGTTGGCCGTTGTGCAGGCCACTGTCAGCAACTTTGTTCTGAAAGGACTGCAGAAGAGATGCAAAGATGTCTGTCTGTCTGTCTCTCTCCTCTGAAGATACATACAAATATTCATGTACATCACATGTATTATATATTTATTACAAAGAATATATACCTATTTACACATAATAATATCTTATACACAAGCAAGTAATATTTAAAATATACATACACACATGTATGCCATATAATGTATAGACTTATGCAAGGTTTTGAATGACTTTCTAAAATGCAGTAAGACATCTGGAACTCAAAAAATTAAAATTTAGGATGGGATTCCATTTGCTGGGTGGGTGGTTTATCCTGAAGTCATCTCCCCTCTCAAGCTGTTTCCCAAGAATTAGGATTTCTTTTTTTTACAGAAAATAGTTATCAGCAGCAGCGAGGAACCAGGTGTATGGGGAGGGCTCTGACATCCTCTCCATCACGTAAAGACAACTTCAGAGCCCAGAGCTGAGGATGCTTCCTGAATGCCCACTTGCTCCTTTATATGGATTATCTCATTTATTCCCACCATTCTTTTTTCACTGATGCTATAAAAAATTCCTAGCAACTCAGTGACTGAAACAATGCAACCTAATTTATCGTTATAATTTAGAGGTCTAGTCTGAGTCTCTGCAGGCCAAAATCAATATGTTAGCAGGCTATGTTCCCTTTGAGACTGGAGAAGAAAATTTGAGTGATGGTAGAATTCACTTCCTTGTGGTGGTAGGACACTCAGGTTTCTTGCTGACTATAAATTGGGGGCCTCTCAGTTGCAGAGGCTAGCGTGCTCCTTAGGTAATGGTGCTCTTCCTCCGTCTTTACAGCCAACAATGACAGGTCATATCCTTGTCATATTGCATCTCTCAGATCCTGACAAATTCTTCACTTTCAGGATGTATTATGTTAGATTTAACACCTCTGGATAAGCCAAGACTATCTCTCCATTTCAAGGCCCTTAGGATACTGTATCCGGCCAAGCCATCTAGGTGTATGTAGTCTGGAAAAGTTTTGTTCATGACAGAGAAATTTCGTGAAAAGTGCTAAGCACTAACAATCCCATTTCCCTGCATCCGACCATTCTAACGGCAAAGAGATTGGCATGGCATCTGTATAGAGCTAAGACAAGCAGTGAGGACTCCGCGGTGCTCTCACTCAGTCCAGGCTTAGGGGTCCTAAAGGGTCATCATTTCACACTCAAGGAAATGTGGAAATGGAAGTAACTTGTACGGAAGGCAAGGGAAGGAAAATCTTCAAGTCTTTTCTCTAAACGTCTTCACAGGTCATGGCATGATAAGCTGGAAACATTTTGAAGGTCAATTGTTACTTGGGATTTAAAACATTTTGGTTAGAGAAATAAGTTCCCATGTCCAATTTAAAATATACTGTAGATAAACATGGAAGAACAGCCCAGCATGGGGCCAGTGAGCTGGCTCAGCATCTGCAGGTAGATACTGACAAGCTTGTGAGTTAAATGCCTGGGACCCACATGCTGGAAAGTGAGAACTGACTCCTGAAAGTTGTCTTCTGACCTCCGCATGTCATGGCGCACACGCACACACACACACAAACACACGCACCAAAATAAATACATTTTTTTAAACTTAATACAGAAGAAGTTGAATCTTAACCTGAAACAAAACGTGGCATTTATTTTGTGGCTTAGAAGTCATATGTCATATATTGACATAGCCAAGTAGTTGTGAAAGTCAGAAAACTTAGAAAGGGCTTCTAGTATCTGTGCCTCAGTTTCTCTACCTTTTCAATGGCCGTAATGACAGGCGATGGGTGGGATTATGAGATTAGCCAGCTGTGGCTGTGCTTAGGAGTTACCTTGGACAGGATTATTGTAAAAAGGAAGATCAGTAATGTACTCCCCTTTAAGTAGAGGGCACACAGCAAATGTCTTTCTACCCATATCACCACTATTGCATGGACTGTGTCTATGAAACAACCATCTATCAACTTTTCATACATCATTACTAATATCCAAAAACAGCATGAAAAGCAGACTGGATCTCAACTCTGTGCTGTGGAAACCAAGCTCAGGGAGGGTTAAGAGGGTTGTGCCTGACCATAACCATTCTGTGGCAGATATCCTAGGACAGAACTTTAAACTTCCACTGTTAAATAAGAAAGCAGATTTTCCAGCAACTGTGGATTGACTAGGAAGGGGAAAATGTATGATTTGCCTCCACATGCTTCTAAAAGCCAAGCCAAAGATGATTTTACATCCAATTTTGAAAAAGGCCAAATATTTCTCATACTATAGAATTTTCAGACTGAACGGAATTTAAAAAGTGACAGATGTTTATCTGATCCCTCGACTTATCAACAGAGGAAGTGGAGGACACACAGACCACGCCCCTCATCTGATTGTCAGTGCACTGTGGGTGTGTCCAGACTGGCACTCACTTTCCCCAGCCACCATCCCTGGTCACCCTTTAACCTCCAGTGGTTGACAAAACTGAAAAGCCCTCTCTATGTCAGTCCGTAAAGCTCTGTGTTCTGTCATCAGGCAGTTCCTTGAAGAAAGTTCTTACAGTTTAGTCTCAGAAGCACCAGGGGAATTTACCAAAGCCTGAAGGTTGGCTCTGAGATGGTCCCTTTGACAACATCTTCTAGACATTAGATATATGGATGCTGCCCTATCATATTCGCTGGATCTGCACACTATCCCTGTAGTTACTAATTTAATATTTATCCATAAATCATCATTACAGTTCTCTCTGTTATAACTTCATCCTGAGCTATAGCACCCACAGAATCATGATTCCAGGGTCATTCTTTAAATGTGCATTATACAAATGCACAACTGATATTTAAACGTTTGTTCTCTAAGCCTTTCTAATGTTATCTTTACTTACTCTCAAACTCTGAAGAGATTACTTCATTCACAGATTACCAAAATAAAGCCTAGATAGTCCATATCAGGCCCCAAGAATCATCATTTTATTATAATATAGAAAGCACAACGCTCAGTTGATTTAATCTGAGTTTCAGCAGCAGACGTAACTTTAGAATCCACATACAAGCCTGGCTGATTTCACAGCACCTGGTGTCTTTCATGAGGCAATGCTCAGGTCAGTATGTAAGGGTCCCACTCTAACAGAGGTACAGATTTATCCCCTTCTATTGTCGTATGCAGGAGTTTGAGAGAGCTTGTAGACACAGAAAAGTAACATATCCTTTCGAAGGTTTTATTTGGAAAAGGACTTTATCTACAGAGACGTTGAAATACCAGAGCAATGACAACCACAGGGAATTCCCTTTGCTTCCCGGTGATTACCTAACATTCGCCACATTTATTTCATAATGTGTATCGTTTTGGCTGAACCATTTAAAATAAGCTTCAGATTATTTGTGTCACCCTATTCCTGATGACTTCAACAAGTACTTTCCGTAAGAACAAAACCTCTTCCTGTCTGATAGAGATATTCTCACCCAGAGATATAACAGAGTCTGCTAATATCAGCTAAGAGTCATCCAAAGCCAGATTCTCCAGAGAGTGCTCCACCAGGTCTTCTTCTCTCTGTGGTCTGAGGTAACCCGCAACAGTGCCATCAGCTCTCCATCTCTTAATCTACGCCAGTCTTTCCCTTTGTCTTTCCTACATGGGCATTTTTAACATTCCAGATCCATTTCAAGGTTAGATTCTGGTGAACTTGCCACAGGCTTGTGGGTGGTAGCACATTTCTCCAGTGACAGGCTATACAGTGGCCCTTGGGAAAGTTATGCAGACTAACCAGCAAATATCCTTAAAACTCCAATTACTGAATAAGAACTCAGGTTTGCTTAACAGCCGAATGGATTAGTAATTGACCAAGTGAAGAGGTAACTGCGTGCAGTGTCACCGACAGTTTTATATGCTCGCTCACTTGAACAGATTACCAACCTCCTCAAAACTAAATCAAAGGAACCCAAGGTTGCTTTACCTTGTCTTCTGACATTGTGTGTGTGGAGTTGTCTTCTTAATCCCAGATCCTGTACTGAATGTGGGTGAGCAGCTGACCAGCCAGAGTCCTCAGCTGCCTGGTTATACATTGTAGGAGGAGGAGCAAGCAGAGCTGAGTTCTAACCATCACCAAGATTGGAGTATCGATGGAGCTCCAATCAATATACCCTTTACCTCGCTGACCTGTAGCTTGGGTGTCTCTGCTCCCTGGGAAAGAAATGAGAGTAGGTATAAGTCACAGAGGCAGACACATGTTAAGGGCTGGTAAGTGTGGCAAAGAAGCAGCCCGTGGGGTGTTCCAAAGAAGCTGAGATACGCTGTGTTGTGGGAAGACAATGGCAGGTGTGTGGAGGGTGCACTTCAGTTTGCTCTGCAGAGAAGCAGTATTGTGGGCTTGTGCTGCTGAGACAGGCTTTGCGGCTAAAGACTATGGAGACATCAGTTCCCTGAATGAGCTTGTGTGAGGTGTGTGCTTGGGTTTGAATCACAGTGTTTTCCTGAGGGTGACCTTAAGAAAGGGAGTCATCTTAGGTTTGTATTGTTGCTTGCTTTCTGACCTGATAAAAAGGAGATAAATATGCACATACTTTGTTTGGTTGAGGGGGTTAAACGAGATAACACGATGTGTGTTTGGCACAAAGTAAGTTCTCAATAGATGGCAGCGACACATTTTCTATTGTTATTATTAATTCAGCGCGTTTCAATATGTGATTGCAGAACCAGATGTGGCACACATCTGTATTGTTAGCACTGCCACCACAAGGACTGTGAGTTGGAGGCCCATTGGATTACATGAGAGTTGCTGGCTATCCTTGCCTACACAGAGAGACCCTCATTGGGGGAGAGAGTGCACTTTGTATGATAGCCTTGGATTCTCAATGAACTCAGGTTATATGTCTTCAGCCTGTTTCTTTCTAGGAATTCCCTATGACATCTGATCCAAAAATGACGGAGGAGATAGCAAGTTAGTTTAGCTTTCACTGTGACCGGCAGCTGTGCTTCCTGGTCCTCAGACATCACAAGGAGCAGTTCACAGCAGAGGGACTGTAAGAAGCAACAGCGAAAGGACAGGATCCAGGGTGGGGAGGGACTGCATTGAATTTGCATGACATTCCTTCCTCTCCTCATTCCTCATCTCCATCCCCTGCATGTGTGGTATACATGCACATGTGTGAGTACTCCTCTGTGCAGAGGCCAGGGATTGATGCTGAGTATCTTCCTCCATTACTCTCTACCTCACTATTTGTGACAGGACCCCAGAGACCTTGAAAGCTCCTGGTATTCACCCCAATCTACCCCAGTGCCAGGATGATAGGTACATCCCTGCCAAGCCTAGACTTTTTAATGTGTGTTGGGGACTTGAACCCAGGCCCTCTGGTTTTCACAAGTGTTCTTACCCACTGAGCTATCTCTTCAGGCCCTCATTTCTGGAAGGTGAAAACACGTGAAGCAACCAGTTTTAGGAAGCAAATAATTAAATTCAAAGTCCAAACTTCAGCAGAGCTTAGTATGGTTGTATTCTCTAATGTGCAGCCGGATGAGACACAGTCCCCTCTTGCCAGGACTTTACACTGAAGTGAGGACATAACCTGCTGTGTCTCAGAAGGCAGGAGCTGATAGTGAGTCATTAATCTTTACAGAGTTCCTTTCTGAGCCAGCCTCTGTCAGCACTTCCCTGGGCTTGACTGGTTTAATCATCGAGTGCTCCAGGTGGTGGCGCTCATCTTTGGCCCCAGGCCTTGATGTGCTGGCCTGGGAGTCCTGTCCTCAGCACCACGGATGGCCCTGAGAGGAGATGCCTAGGCTGACTTGGCTCAGTACAAAACACGCCTGGGCAGCTGTCAGGAAGGAGAGCTGCCCTGTGTTTCTTTTCTGCCTTTGTCTTCTGAAGTCTGCTTTGAAGTAATGGTCTGAAGGAATGCTTTGAAGTCTTCCTTGTAGCTGTGGCTGGGAGTCCACTACTACTGCGCTTCTCCAGCCCGGTGCTCAGGGACATTGCTCCTCGCCCATTGGAGATGCGACTATTCAGCAGCTGGGGGTGGGCTAAAACTACCTGCAAGTTGAGGGTGGAGGGAGCATACTGCACAGGATGATTTTGGCAGGGGCACTCAGACCACACACCTGCCTCGTGCTGAGTGGCTGATGTAGCTTCAGGGCACTCTGAGGAGCTGTGGGCTTCTGTGGGATAAAGTCTGGAAATGAAACCTGTCCTTTTGCATTTTGCCCTGAGATGACGTCTACTCACTGAGTGTTCATAATTATTCAGAGATCCCCTGCTGCACTGCAAAAGCAGCCTTGCATTGTTCCCATCTGTCTTAGGGCCCTGTGCAGAGGTTTCAGGCAGGCACAACCAGTACTGGGTAGCAGGGAGTGGGTTCAGGTCCTGGTGTTTGCAGAGCATATGCTCATACCCACTAGGCCGTCTCCCCACTTTTAAACCTTTCAGGTCACATTCTGATTACATCATTAATTAAGAGAGGAAATGCCAAGGGTTGTAGATGATGACCTCACTTCCCTCTCTACCCTTTTAGTCAAGTGAGAGGAGTTAGTTTTTGGTTTTGTTTTCTCTATACATGAGAGGAAATGGCCTGGAGCATTCCTCTGTTGCATTCCTCTCCAATGGAGTCAGGTGCCCGTAAGGGCAAAAGGCATGCCTGCAAGTTTGGCCAAACCAAGAGGGCAAGGGCTCAGGGGAAGAGCTCAGTCCTGAAGGTTGGGTCCCCCTGCCTGGCCTCCCTGGTCCTCTGGTCCAACTGCACTTTCTTGATGTGGAAGTCAAGACTGATTTTAAAGGTTAAATCATATCATGAATCCTGCTTGCAAGTCCCCAGAGCTCTGGCATCCCCAGCCAGCAGGGAGCTCTTCCTCTGCTCCTTGGCCTGAGAGGCCCCTTGAGGTAGGTCTGATTCTGAGGCTGTCTTTCCTACTCAGGACTCAGCCACCTGCCTCCAGTTTGTCTGTCTAGTGCTGGGGAGACCGACAGCAGCCATGGACCCGCAGGACCTTGTAGACCATGAGAGTGGCTAGAATCCACGTGAATGGCAATGGGAAATCACCAGAGGGCGGAGTCCTATGACCCACTGTTTCTTCTAAGAACACTTCTGCTGGAGTTCTTCTTCGTTGTTTTTGGGGTTTTTTGTTGTTGTTGTTTACCATATCTGACAGTTACAATCAGTATTGGAGCTCTTCTTTCTGATGGCTAGGCACATGGCTCAGTGGATAGAGTGCTTGCCTGGTGTGCACAGAGTTTCGGTTAGATGTGATCCCCAGCACCTCAGAAACTCTGGCTGTGGTGACACATGCTTGTATCCCTGTGCCCAGGAAGCAGAAGCAGGAGTTCAAAATCATCTTCAGCTACTTAGGGGGTTCCAGACCACTTAGAGTACACGAAGCCCTGTCTCAAAAAATGGTAAGCACCCCCAAAGAGAACAAAAAGATAATCCCCGTTGTTGTGTGAAGGGTGGATTGGATGGGAACATCAATGAAAAAGAGAGACAAATTACAAGCGTGTTGTGACCATTCAGGCTTGCTTCTGGCTGCAGAAGTAATGGCAGGGGAGAAAGAAAAGTGAAAAACTCAAGGTATATTTGGGTGTTCAAAGAACACCGCATTTAGGAGAACTAGGGATGGGAGATGACAAGTCACTTTCTTGCTTCCTAACCTGGGGTAACAGACACATTTACAATTGGAGGTGCTAGAGGTTCAATCATCTGAGTAGTGATCCAGTGCTCCCTCCAGGACCCCATAAAAATGAAGCAGATTCACTTTGCTCCACTTTGTAAGAGATGAAACTTTTTGAGGCATTTACCAGTCTACATGCAGTTCGAGACAACATGGAGGGCCCATGTGCACTTTGCCCTGGTTCCTCTTATAACAAGCAACATGTAAGACCATGGCTATAGATCATGACCAGGTTATTAGTATGAGTGGCCAAGGTCCAAGGTTCACCCCTGGAAACACAAGGATCCCTAGTCTGTCTTCTGCAGCCATGCCCACTTTCCTCTTACACTTCCAGACTCTTCAATCTGGGCAATCACCCTCTTCTCTAATTGTATGATGCTACTATCTTGATTGTGGTGATTTAAAACCTAAGAGAACATCCAGCTTTACTCAAGATCTGCCAGTAGAGATGCAAGTCCCATCTAAAGATACCTTCACAGAGGCATCCTGAACAATGTTTGACTGAACATTTGGACGTTTATGATCTAGGCAAGCTGTCATATAAAAATCATCATTATCAGACATTGTGTTTGCTTTTTTAACTCAGCAGAATTCCCTCAAGAGCTACCCAACCTCTGTGTGTCAGCAGTTTTCACTGCTGCATAATATGCCACAGTATAGATATGGTATAGACACACTGCTGTTGACATGTACTTGATGCACATTTGAAATATTTCCAATATTTGGCAGTTAAGAATAGAGCTCCTATATAATTCATTTAAAAATACCCTATGTGTGAACATCTACTTTCTCTTGAAAAATATTGTTGTGGGGTTATATGCTGGTTATATATTTCCCAGCAAAAATGAATGAGTGTCCTCATTTTCTTATACAACCTCACTAAAACTTGATATTGACTTTAAAAAATTCAGCCTTTCTGAAGTATGTGTAGTGATACCTCATTTTGGTTTTAATTATAATTTTTTATTTTATTATTATTTTGTCCGAATGGGTGTTTTGCCTACATATATCACCCAACGCATGACTAGTGCCTGTCGAGGGAGGCCAGAGAGGAGCTGTGGAACTGGAGTTACAGACAGTAGTGAGCTACCATGTGGGTTCTAGGAATTGAACTTGGGTCTTCTGAAAGAGAAGCCAGTACTCTTGATCACCAGCCATTTCTCCAGCCCCCTATCTAGACTTTTTCAAGGCCAGGGATACTGAATATGTTGTCCCTGACTTGACATCTGTCTATCTTCTTTGGTCATTTTCTGTTAAGAAAGCAACTGCATTTACCTGCTTCCTTTGTGTGTTGTAGCTTTTTACTGCTGAGCTCACTCCCCTGCCCCATTTGATTCATTTTCTAATTAGATCTTTGTTGATGTTGTTGTTATGTTTCTTTGAGTCCTGACAGTTCATTAACACATTTTTATATACTAGATTTTTATGGAATGTATAGTTGGCAGATATTTCCTCCTACTCCTTAGCTTTCATCCTCTTAGTGGGAATTTTCTAAGCAAAATGTTTAAATTTGAATGAAATCAATGTACTAATATTTCTTTTTATGACATGGCATCCGAGGTCTTTGCATAACCCTTGTTTTCATCTCATTTTTTCCGTATCACTCACTTCCCAAAAATATTGTGGTTTTGCATTTATTTTTATGTCTGTAATTCACTTTGAGTGATTTTGTTTTTTAATAAAATGTAAGACCTTGGTTGAGGTTCCCTGTCCCTCTGGGTGTCCACTGCCCCAACACCGCCTCCTTCGCTGAAAACTTGCTTCTGCAGTTTTAGACTTTGGTTTGCTTTCTGCTTTGTTTTATCTGGCCTTCCTATTATTTATTTATTTATTTATTTATTTATTTGTTTGTTTGTTTGTTCGTTCATTCATTCATTCATTCATTCATTCATTCATCTGTCTGTCTGTTTGTTGTGGGGTGTGGGTGCAATCTTTGGCAAACCTGTGCATGGCAGAGGGCAGCTTGTAAGAGTCTGTTCTCTCCTTCCACCACCTGAGTCCTGAGGATGGAACTCAGTTCTGTCGGGCTGGATGGCAAAGCACCTTTACCTCTTGCTGCATTTTGGATCAAACCCAAGGTCTTGTCCAAGTGAGTTGGACATCTGTCTGTGGATTTATTTGTGAGTTCTTTTGTTCTATAACATGGTCTGTGTCATCTTATCACCAACACCTCCAGGTCTTGATTGCTATAGACATATGTATGACAAATCTTGATATTGGAAGGCTTATTTTTTCCACTCCGTTTTTCTTTCTGAAAATGTTTAGTTTTGTTGCTTTTCTGCAAAATCTTTAGAATAAACTTTATCTATCCAAAGATTTTGATTGAATTAAGCCTGAGTAGTACTTGGCATGAGTTGATATCTTTGCTATATTGAGTCTCCCAACCCATAAACACATTTTATGTAATCAGTTCTGATTTCTTTGATTAGTGTTTTTCCTTTTTTGTGGACCAAAGCATGTATGCATTTTGTTATGTTTACAGGCAGTTCTATTTTCCTTGGTAACAGCAGAGGGCATTATGTTAGCAGCAGCAAGAGCAGGAACTAGCCACAACTGCAGGCAGATGCTGTGGCAGCTGGAGGTCTTCCCAGAGAACTCAGCTGAAGCTGGACTCTTGACCTGTCGCACACAGGAACTGCAGAACTGTCACTATAAAGTTGGAGTTTATTCTGAGATTTTAAGCAGCTTTAAGAATGGACATTAATAGAAAGAGCGTCAGGAAAGGGCATACACGGTAGGCATGGACGTGCTTCTCTAGAGAGCTGTGCACAAGTGCCTAACAGTCGCGGTGTGTATAATTTGGGTGGCTTCTGAAGCTGGATCTGAAAGGATTGCTATGGCATTTGGTTTTTCAGTAACTGAGATCACAGGGTCTCTCCTGAGGTGCATTGCATAGGAATACAATCGGATAGGGCTGAACCAAGCACAAGGTTGCCCAAGAGGACTAAGACAAGTCTTTTACTGAAAATGAAGTCTGTCCTTTTGATTGTGGTATTCCTAGTGCAGGTTTATATCTGGAAAAGGGAAAAAACTACACTCAAAGGTTGTATGTGCTTAGGCCTGAAGCATGGCTCACTCCTATTTTAATAATCTTAATTTAGAATATTCCTATCTAGAATAGATGTTGTTTCCATATAGGCAACCCTCACAGCTGTGCAGAAATTCTTGACTCATCTGGTGAGGGGCTTCACCAGATCCGAAGGTGGAGAAGCCCTCCCCATCCTTTCTCCTGTTCCCTGACTTTTATCCTGCTTTCATCCTGTACTCTGTATTTAGATGCCCATGCATTTGTTAGAGCTTATGAAGTGATGGTTTCCCCGAGGCTTCAGGTTAGCTGCTCTATCAGTTGAGATAGGGATATTGAGGTCTACAGTTATAACTGGATTTGCTCCTTATTGCCAGTGATAACTGAAGCCCAAGTTACTGATTCTGCTCCTGTTGACACCAGGATAGGAGAGGTTCCTCAGTAAAGCTGGGTAAGCATGGGATTTTTCGCTCCCAGCATGGGATTTAGGGCACCATGGCAGAGACAGCCATTACTAATGATGGACAAACAGTGAATTCCTAACTCTCCATCACACCTCCTCTGGCCACTCCCTGAGGAGGGGTATGCCTGGTTACTGCAAGTGACAGTGAAAACCTGACTTTCTCTGCCAGCAACTCTGGCCAGCTACAGGTGAGACTTTGTGAGTCCTTCCCCATCCACAAAGAGATATTGCCTGGCTTGACATTGATGAAGTCTTGTGCATACATTCACAGCTACAAGTGCTATTGTGTGGACAACAGTGCTGACATGTCCAACAGGTACTGTCTGTCTACCGACATCCACCCCTGGCTCTTACCGTCTTTCAGCTCTTTCTTTGGAAATGATCCCTGAGCTTCAGAGGGAAGGGGTATGATACAGATGTCTCATTTAGAGTTGAGGGCTCCACTGTCTCTCATTCTCTGCATGTGGCCAGTTGTAGATGTCAGTATTACTATTATTATTATTATTATTACTATTTTGTTGTTGTTGTTACAGCCTCATGAGGTGGAAGTCTAGGCTCCTGTGGGCCCAGGCACAGGCTGGGCCCACTGAGCTGTAGTGCATCTTATTTTTGGTGGTAGTTGGCCAGAATAAAGCAGTTATTGTATAAAAGAAATTAAAAAATGTACTTCTTAGTCCCCTAGTATTTGTCTCCCATTAGTGTTCTGGGGTGTTGTGCTCAGCAGAGAAGCTGGTCAAGTGTACCTACTCTAACTTCCCAGAAGTCACTGTGTACATTCTAAAGACCTTTGGGGGAAGAAACTTAAACAAAGGGAACAGATGAGCAAACACAAGACCAAGTGGGGAAAATAGACTCAGGTTTAAAAGGTTGTGTTTGGCAGAGATGACTCAGTGGTTAAGATACTTGCATCCAGACAGTGGTGGTGCACAGCTTTACTCCCAGCACTCGGGACACAGAGGCAGGCGGATCTCTGTGAGTTCGAGGCCAGCCTGGTCTACAGAGTGAGTTCCAGGACAGTCGGGGCTGCACAGAGAGTCCCTGTTTTGAAAACCAACACAAAAGGAGTGCTTGCTACTCTTCCAGAGCACCGGAGCTCTGCTCCCAGCACCCGCGCCACCCAGGAAGCCTTCTTCTGGCTTCTGCTAGTACTACATATACGTACTAGTACATACACAGGTACACATATAAATGCACATACATGAAAAACCACACATAAACACAAGCATGCACATTTATGTTGTTTAACATAACTTCCCTGTGTTGCAACTTCAGATCTTCCCCACTCTTTTGTCCCTAGCTCACGCATACATGAATTGAGAAACAACTGTATTTCATCTTCTGTATTTTGGTCCATCATGTGGTCCATCATGCGTGATGCAAGGGAAAGAAAATGGTTAAAGAGCCCATCGCTATCTCCCTGAGCACTCACGATGATTAGGTATCAATAGCCAACTCAATATCACCACTGGAATGTCGAAGAGGTACCACGTCACTGCTGTCCTAGGGAACAGAGAACTCTTGATGCTGTCTTGTAAGATAGATGAGGCCTACTTTTGGAGTACCCTGTACTTAAGGTTGCAGTTGACCGTGTCCAGACAGCTCTCTGAGCTCAGCACAAAATAGAGGACTCCCTTTCCAGCTTCCTCCCTACCTGGATAGTGTCTATAGGCTCAGAGGCCTGACCTTATCTGGAAACTGTCCCTAAGTGTGGATACCTGACCTATCTCAAGCAAGCTAGTTGACACAGATCCCTGTAGATGCTTTCCTCTCCCCCCCCACATGTTAACTAGGTTTTGTGCTCTCAGTGTGTGGTAGGACCATGCTGCTGAGCACAAGTTAGGTGATGCCCCAGCTGCTGTCCCCATCCTATATATCCCCCTCATTCTGGAATAAAGCTGAGTTGTAACACTGAAACTGCCTCCTGAAGGGCTTCTTCCATCAGACCCACAAGGTGTCTGAACCTTGCTGACTGCCTCTACTCCCTCCCTCTCTCAGGAACTGGTGACCTTGGTGACCAGTCTCTGAGGAAGGATGACCCACAGCCTACTCTAAGTGACGGAGCTGGAGTAGAAGCAGCAACATTCTTACATGAAGACAGACTTAAGTCTGTGCTTCTATTGTGTATACTATTTTATTTTATTTTATTTTATTTTTTTTCAAAACAGGGTCTCATTATGTAGCTCTGGCTTTCCTAGAACTCACTATGTAGACCAGGCTGTCCTTGAATTCACAGATCTACCTGCTTCTGCCTTTCAAGTGTTGGATTAAAAGTGCACACCACTATGCCCGCAGTGCATTGTAGTCTAAAAAAATAAAATAAAATAAAACATTTTCCTGACAAATATCAAATTTCTTTGGGGCAATGCATTTAAATTTCTTTTATGAATGTCCCACTGAGAAGACTGGGAATCTTTTATTCCATTTTTAAATCCGTGGAAGGTAGAATTAGTCTTGGGAATCAGATTAAAATATCACCTCTTGCCCGCTGATGGAAAAGGGTAGAAATAACGATTAACACAGACTTCTCCCTGGAAGTTCCTGATACCCGCCCTTCTCTCTGTATCCTTTCTTTTCTCAGTCTCCTTTGTCCACCACCTTACCCCTCTTTGTAACTCTTAGTGTCGTGGGCAAGTCTTTGAACAGTTGACCACCTCTCCCTTTCTGGGCACACTCTTCTCTTGGTTTCACACATCCTAATAATTTAACCTCAAAGTTACTGCTTATTTCAGACTTTCTCTAGTCCAAGCTTCCAAATACTAAGAGAATTCAGGAGCCAGATCTGGGCTGCTTCTCTGCTTCCTCAATACTCATGCTGCAGCTGACCTCATCAAAATGGTTTTGAGAGCCAACACTATCTAATAGAATGTTCTGTGGTAGCAAAATGTTTCAAATTTGTGCTGTCCAAGATGGTTTCCCCTAGGTACACATGATCACTGAAATTGAAGTTAATTGAAATAAAACATTCACTTGATGGACTCACTAGCTGCATTACTGGAGGCTCCTGAAGTGTTCAGTTTCTGATATTGAAACTCAGGGCTGTTGGATATTGTGGAAATCTTGTAAAGAGAAGCAGAGTGCAGGGTAGGTGTTGGGCAGTGCAGTGGTGTACAAGAAAATGGCCCCTGTAGAGAGTGGCACTATTAGTGGGTGTGACTTTGTTGGAGTAGGTATGGCCTTGTTGTAGGAAGTATTTCCCTGTGGAAGTGGGATTTGAAGTTGCATATGCTCAAGCTACACCCAGAGACACAGTTCACTTCCTGTTGCCTGTGGATCAAGATGCAGAGCTCCTCCAGCACCATGTCTGCCTGCATGTTGCCATGTCCCACCATGATGATAATGGACTAAACCTCCGAACTGTAAGCCACCCCAATTAAATGTTTTCCTTTATAAGAGTTGTTGTGGTCATGGTGTCTTTTCACAGCAATAGAAACCCTAATTAAGACAGGCAGGATGGGTGTTGGGTATTGGGATATTGTATAACCATACTATCCATAGAGCAGTCATTGGCTATGCATGGAAACTGTATGGTCCATGCTGCAGCTGAAGGCCAGGTTGTTGTCTGTGGTCCTGCTCTAGCCAGGGCCATGTTGATGTCAGTGGCCCATGTTACCACCAAAGGCTACATGGGTGTCCATGGTCTGTGCTACTGCCTGAAGCCACGTTGAGATACGTGGTCTATGTTGTAGCTGAAGGCCATATGGATATCTGTGGTCTGTACAGCCACCAGAGACCATGCCAAGGTCTGTGGTTCATGCTGCTACTAGATGCTGTGTGGATGTCCACATGGAGCACAGGTATCAACATGGCCTAGGGAAGCAGCATGGACCAGACACTAGTACATCCCCCTGCTGTAGCATGGACCACAAACGTCAACATGGCTTCTGGGGGCAGGACAAACCATGGACTCTTGAGGAGTTCCAATCCAGAAAATGAACCATTCTCCATGTTGGACATTCAGGCATTTCTCTGAGCCAGTGTGATCAGGCACCTGGGCTGTGAGTTCAGGGGCAGAGCCTGCATGAGCTCCCTGCTGCTGTATGCAACCCTGCTGGCTCTACTCAGAAACAACATGCTCCTTTTCCCACCGCAACCTTCACCCACCCCGTCACTGCCATTGTGCTAGTTCCTCCTCTCTACACCACACACGAGCTACCCCAGTCCTCCATCTTTCCACCAGTCCATCTCTCTACACCACACACGAGCTACCCCAGTCCTCCATCTTTCCACTGTCCATCACATTCTCTACCACACACAAGCTACCCCAGTCCTCCATCTTTCCACCTGTTCATCTCTCCACACCACACATGAGCTACCCCAGCCCTCCATCTTTCCCACCTCTCCATCATAGTGGCATTGGAAACTGCAGTGTGTCACTCAGTATGTTTTTTTGCCAAACAACTTTACATGCAAATACTCATTGCATTGAATCATTGGTCTGGAATGGGTTAATTTAAGATATAAGAACAGCTTGCTAGAAGCCTGAGCCATTAGGCCAAACAATTTAAATAATAAGCATCTGTGTGTTTATTTTATAATTGGGCTGTGGGACTGCGGGGGCTTGGCGGGACCCAGAGAGAACCTCTCCAGCTAGTTTCTGGTTTCTGAACCATCACCAAGACTCATCTTGAATATCCTGCTGTTGCCCAGAGTCAGGGTGATCTTGGCTAGGCAGGGCACTGGAGGTGGCAGGATCTCAGCAAGCTCCAAACTACCTCACATCTTCCCACCCTTGGTGCCATCCTCCCCAAGACTCACTAGGCACAATTGTTGTGCTTGCAGCCTGCAGGCAGCATTGTGGTCCCATGCCTTCCTTCCAGCAGGTGGTGTCTCCATGCTGCAGCTGGTCCTCAGCCTGAGGACCTGCCCTATTCAGTAGTGCTGTGCTCTTTGTCTGCTGTAGCCAAGCACCAGGCCTTTCACTGCCCACTGTATTTCGCCATTCTCCTCCACATGTTGGCTCTGCTCCACCATCTTTCCTTGCACTTCCACCCCTTTTCAAAGCACCTTCCCCTAAGACCTGACTTTTTTAGATATTGTCCCGGAGATGTCCCTGGCTCTGCAGAATCCTCTGCTGTAGCTGAATCTGTCCTCAGAGCCTCCACAGGTCTCTCAGGCTCTTCAGAGCTGCTGTGCAATTGCTGGTGGCCACCACCATCTTAAGTTGACCTACAGCCATTCTTTAAAGTTCCCCTCTAGCTCCTCATCTTGAGCAGGAAGGTCAGTATGCATAGTTAGCATAACAGAAGTCATATTTCATTATACTGAGGGTCAACACACAAGGTTCACACTCAATTCTTAATTCTGAAGTCTTGAGCCTGTCTTCCCAAGGCTGCTCACCTGCATGAATTCTTAGCTGAAGGTCAGGTCCAGTCTCTAACAGAAGTCTCTGATTTAAGGGTCAGGATCCTGGGGGAGACTCTAGCTGCAGGGCAGATCAAGGTGGCATCTCTCCAGATGTGCAGACAGAGCATTGCTCTTGGTCTCTGCTTATATACTGTTCAGTGGGTTTCATGAGTTCTAGGACTGTGTCTGGTTGTCTTGAGTGAGTGATATCACTGGGTTCTGGTTATTAGGTACAGCCTTGGGTGTAGTGGGGATCCTGACCAAGCTACGTTCACATGTCTAAAAGGCATTTTTACCATGCTTATTATACCCCTCATTGTGGTTGCTGGGCAGGTACGGGGCCAGGTGAAGGTGTGGTGTGATGGGGCACTAGTGTGGCAATGGGCCTGTGTCTGACTGGGTTGTAGGTCTGCTCGTGCCTACCCCACCCCAGCCCCCAGCAGGTTGTGCTCATCTTCTCTAGTGGGCATCTGGCCACTAGCTGCTTGTTGACCACATTTCTATACTTGGAACTCTCCAAATGCTATTCATTTAAATAAGAATCAATTAAAAAAAATCAGCTTCATCCAAAGGCCGCTATAGTTCCCAGCCTTACTGCTTTTTCTGATGGTTCCTGCCTTCATCTTTATTCATTTTTCTGCATCCCTTGTTAGCACAAGTTAGCTCCCTAATGTCTGGACAACTTTTCCAAGGATGGATGCTCCATCTTCATAATTTAGGCCTGAGCTGAGTTGTCCTTTTATAGAGACCTGTCTTGTTTTGCCCTTGGTCACTTGCTTTCGTAGTTGCTCTCTGGTGACTGGCTCACTGTGTTTGTTTATGCCCATACTTGTTTGCCTAATACCTTTTGGGGGCTAGTCTCTGCTTGCCATTCCCATTGGTGAAGTCCTAGTCCCTGGAGTACAGTAAGCACACACACAGAGCACTGACTTACTAATGTGCAATTTTCTAGGAGGTACTGCTTTTGTGGTTTATTTATAGTGAGGCAATATGCATAGTTTTCTAGAATTCCTTTCTATATCATACCTGGAGTATACTGTGTTTGAATTCCACTTCCACTTATTATGTTACCTTCAGCACTTCAGTTAAACTCTTTGTATCATAGATTCCTCATATAGGGTACATCATATGGTCTCTCTTGCACAGTGAGTGTTAAGTGGCTCAGTATATACAGACAGTTCCAGACCAACAGTAAGTATTTTCTGCTTTTGATGGTAGTGTGTAATACAGACTACATTCAAGAGATGGCACCTTCCTCTTGAAGGCTTTCAATAAGGATATTGGAAATGTAAACATTTCCCAAGGAATGAAGATACTTGAGAAATTCCTTGACCTGGTTGAGAAGAATGGAAATTTTTTATTCCATGTTTAAATCCATGGCAGGTAGAATTAGTCTTGGGAATCAGTTCAAAGTATCACCTCTTGCCCACTGATGAGAAAGGGTAGAAGCAACCAATTAGCACAGACTTCTCACTGAAGGCTCCTGAGTAGTACCTTAAACCATGGGAGATCCTGGAGGACATAACTATCTTCTCTCTGTAGTCTTTCTTGGCAGTGAGAGACCCTGATAATTGGTCATTGGGGTGAAAGGTAGCTTCAGAAACAAGCCAGGAATCAACACAGTCAGCAACACCCAGAACCCTACCAACTGTTTCTAAACCACAGTAGACACACATTAGAGTTGACAGCTTCACTATGCCGTGTCTTTGTCTTCACCATGCCCAGGCCGAAGATGAGTAAGATTTTTCTCTTATTAGCAGAGGAAAGTCCAAAGCTTAAAGTATTTAAGGATCAGCCTCCACATTCTGAGTCCAATCAGTTGGTTCTTGGACAAATATATGCAGATTATCAGCTAGGTGCCAAGACTGGAGACAACAGTGACCTGGTCAGGAAAGATGCTGTTCTCTAGGAGTTCACATTCTGTAGGAACTGAGGTCAACATTTAGATCCTGTTGAGGGTACTTTGAGTTTGTCTAAGTGACCACTTGTCAGGAGCTGAGGTGGGCTCTCACAGAAACACATCAGAACAGTGGACAACAACCTGATGACCACAGATATTTTCTGAACACTGCCTAAATGCAAGAGCTTGCATGCTATAGTGACAGCTGTAAAGAAGGTAGATACTACCCTCAAGCTCAAAGGAGTTTTCAAAAAACATTGGTGAGTTTAACTGCATTTAAGTGTCTGTCAGAGCCAGGCACATAATACAGAGGATGAAACTAGCTACACACTCTCTCCTTCAGCTTAGATATGATGCTGTGTTATTCAATTGCACATACCTACAACTTTCTCCATGAAAATGCTTTTACATTTTCTTTCAAAATGCAGGGTCTTCTTGCTTTATATTTTGGTTTCCTGATTTTGTTGGACACATTTTCTTCTTTACCGAGGGAAAAAAATAACAGTATATATGTAGTATGTTTCATGTTCTTGGCCTCTGTGTCAGAGAGTAAGAGATGTGCATGGGTCTTGTGACCAGTGAAGAAGTTGCTCCTATGTGGTAGAGTTAGATGGGTCCAGATGGTTTCACCATCCAAGGCCAGAGTGGTCAGAGCAAAGATAAGCCAGGCATAAATGGCAGGCTATTCTTCCAGAACTGGTGAATCCGTGATGGACGAGGAGAAGAATCAGAGGACCTGAGAACAGCAGTCATCTGAGCTTGTCTTCTCCTTCTCTTGGTCCTCGGAGGATAACTGTAACCCTACTGATTTAGATAATGAAAACTGAACTACACTGTGTAACTCAGATTACTTAGCTGCATTTTGTTTAACTGTGTGTCTGTTTCCTTGGGTTATGCCAATGCTCTAGAAATGCTTTCCCACACCACATTGCAAGAGGGAGGAGCTGATGACCCAGTATCAGGACGGTACACTTAAGGGATTCAACTTAGTGCTATGGGTTCCACACACCTGCTCCCTATGGGGATATGGACTTTCATTGAAGGGAGCCCAAAGGCTTATTTCAATGAAAGTGGGCAGCCTCAAAGTGGAGCACTGAAGGATAATTAATATAGACTACACAAATTCCACCTACACAGATGCCTCTCCCACCCATATCCACCCACCCACATATAGTAAATGATCTGCCCCTGAGTTCCAACTCCTTTAGATCAAGCTAATTGAACCAAAACACACTAGGACCTGGTTGTTTTGAGTTCCATTTTTGTTAACAGTGATTTCCCAGATGGTAATCATGTAGTCTTTCACATTTTGAACAAATGCTGTCTTGAGAGGTGGGGGAGTATCCTCTGACATGGGCTGTGTTGCAGCCCTCAATTCACAGGTGCAGAAGCAGACGTTTCCATCAGTTCAGTGATCTGTTCAAAGTCACAGGGTTAGGGAATGTCGGAGAGCTAGCTGAATTGGGATTTTTCTGTAGCCTTTTCTGCTTTATCTTTGCTGGAAAAGACAGATCTTATCGTTCATGTGACCCACACTACGGAATGTTTGGTCCTCCTTACATTTGTCTGCTCCAGGCCTCTTATTGAACAATTAATAACTGTTCTTGACCTCTATGGAGAGACATTTATGTTAGGGTCTGTGAGAAGTCCCCAAAAGACCACATGCATGTGGAGCTGCTCACCTGTACAAAACGGCAACAACCCTGAGAGGAGCGCTCTCGGGCTGCTTTTAAGCACTGCTGAAGGAATAGAACCAGAGCCAGAACTAGAACCAAACAACAGAAAAACCCAGAATGTGCGAAGAGGCAATGATTACAACAAGAGAAGAATAAAAAGATTGAATCCTTCCTCCAAAACAGTATAGACTTCCAGCTACAAAGCATTTTCTTAATATTATGGTTTATAAAGGATGAATGTATATATGATTATATGCATAAATGCATTTACATGTGTAAATGGGAGTCACAACATTGTCATGATCTGGAAAATGACACACACACACACACACACACACACATACACACATACACACACACACACAATTAATGAATCATGTACTACCCTATATGACAGGAACCTGTTACAGTAGGGAAAAGCAAGAATCTTTCCTTTGTTTGTCATGTTTTAAAAACTGCTTTATTTAAAACTAAATCACCAATTTTAACACTGGCTGGAGATGTGCTTTTCTTCTAATGCCATTTAACAGGAGAAACTCAATGTAGCTATGGCTTGGACTCTTATAGGCCATCACATTGTGCATAATGAAGTGGCTGATCTTGACTTTCAACTTGAGTTGATAAAGAAAAACTTACTGTGCTCTGAACAGCTTTGGGGACAATGAGGGAATGAAGAAAGGACAGACACATGGAAAGCTAGGATCTGGTGGGCTATGCTCTCTCTGATGAAAGTCACCAATAGCAACAGCAACCCAGAAACTCAGTGCGTTCATTTATTTATACCTTATTATGTGCAGTGGAACAAGGAGGCAGGTTTATGGTATACAGCTGGGCAAGGGGCCAGCTTAGCTTGTCTCAGTAGATCTGTGTAGAGTGGAGTCTCAGGCCATAAACATCCTGAAGGAGGAAGAAGTAATTGATAGTTTCTGTGCACACTGGTCAGTCATTGGTAAACACTCATACTTGGACCAGAGTAAGACTTTGCCATCCTTCTGAGCCACATCTGGGGAAGGCTTTGCACTCCCATAAATGTGAGGCATTGGAGTCCTTTGTATTGTTATGCCTATGTCAAACAATACACGTTAACTCAAGACTTCATCCATTCTTCACAGAAACCAAGGAAATTATAAAGTACACTTCTTGGTGAGTCTGAGGGTCTTTTTCAGAGGAGAGTAACTATGGAGAAAGACTTGCTTTAACTGGCACCATCCTACAGCCTGGACCCCCAAATGGAATAAAAGGGAAAGGAGGGTAGCCCATGGGGTTGCAGTGTGAGGTCCCCCATCAACCCCTTTCCAACAGTAGACCCAAACTGCTGTAATTATGTGAAAATAAGTATTTTCTCCCTGAACTTATTCGCTCCAGTACTTTGTCATTGTCACAGTCTGTCAAGTACACAGTGCTCAGCATTCATTCCTAATGGTGGATAACAGGAAAAACAGGGCTCAGAACTACTAGAATTCTGCTCCTCTTGTGTTCAAACTCTTTAACCTTAACTTAAGATACACACACATATAAGAATAGTATTTAATATTCTAGAGGTGCTCCAAGCCATACAGCACCTCACATGTGCCATTATGTTGAAAGGACACAATATGTTCAATTTTACAGTTTATTAATCTTCATCTATTTCACCTAAACAAAAATTATCATTTGAGTAGTACCAAGTGTTTTGGGTATTTTATTAAAAATGTGGCAAGAATGGTTAACATAAGATCTATACTTTTTAAAATATGTATTTTTAAAATTTAGCATAGAAGGCATTTTCAAACAATTTGCTTTAGTGGATTTTCTTTCTCCCTGATCTCTCCAAAACCCCTGCTTCCTTAATCCCTTCTTGTGAGTCCACCCCCATTTCTCCTGTGTTCCATGTGCCCCTTGGTCTACCCCATCTTTCTTCATCACCTGTATTTATCCTCTTTTGATCTACTTTCTAGTTTTTTAGGCTTTACACACACACACACACACACACACACACACACACACACACACACGCACGCACATGTGCACACACGGGCACACAGTCACACACACCACATACATATATACATAATAGGTTAAGATCTGCACATAAGAGACATTTGTGGTTTTGGTTTTCTGCATTTGGGTTACTTTTGCTTAATATGTTTTTCAGATCTATCCATTTCCTGAAATTTTTATAATTTTATTTTTCTTTGCAGATGAATACAGTTCCATTGTGTCAATGTATCACATGTTCATTATCCATATGTTGGCTATTGGACATGTAGGACTTTACACTCCAATGCCCCCGCCCCCACCTCCAGCAGACTTCTCTTTACAAGTCACTCTTGTGTTTCAGTTTGGCTGCTGTGGTTCCCATCTACCCTGCCCTTTGAAACATTTCTCACAGGATGGCACAGAAATCCACAAATGATCCTCAGTTTCTTAGTCCCAGCCCAAGTGTCTGGATGCCTTATCCCAGCACTACAGGCTCCTGCTTGCTTAAGATCCAGCAAGAGGAAGGACCAGATGCCTCACTACTCCTTCCAGGTCAGATGATCCTCTGGTGACCTCCCAACTTGCTGAATGTGGTTTGGAAAGAAGGGAAATGTATCTTATGAAATAGGATTCATGCTTACAAAACTTTGGAACACATGATTTCAGGGAGGAGAGGCCTGGCTTTGTCCTTTGTCCACAGAGGCTGGGTCCTTGAGCATAGATAAATCTTGCTTCACTTTTTTGGATATCATTTGTAAGACAACCCAGGTGAGCTGTCATTATCTTCTCATGCAAGATGGGAACAGCATCAGCTCTGTGGGCTTGAGGAATGAAATAACCTCATCTAGATGTGATGCTCAGGACAAAGACAGGCACACAGTGATCACTCACTGGTGTTTGTATGCTCTCAGTTTCTGTGACCCCTTCTCAATAGAATGCCCTCTCCAATAGCTAACATGGATTCCTGGGGATCTCTGAGCTGGCTAGCTACATGAGCTGCTCTTTCTTTCCATCTGCAGTTTGTGAAATTTGGCCATCATGAAATTTTTAATTAGAAGAGCAAAGGATCATCTACTGAATGGGTGTCCCCTGGATTTGTACTGTCTAGGCCCCAGAGGTTTGACAATCTGTGGCAAATTGATTTAACAGATGTGTATCAATGGCAATTTCTCAGTGAGCAATGTCCTCAATTAATTAAACACCAGGCAATTTAATTTAATTGAATGCTACTGCCACGAAAAGAAAATTTTTGTTTATAATCCTTGAATCATCCCAGTTTAAATTAAGTCATTTAAATTAGTTCCTAACCACTTTTTCCAGCTGAATGTGCCTAAAAGGACACAGTGCTCTGCAAAGCATCTTTCTGATATGAGTTTGTGTTTCTTTAATGTCCTCAGGTTAATCATTTTCAGTCACTGTTTGAGCTCCTTCCTGCCATTGCCTTGAAAAGCATTTGCAGTTCATTTGCAGGCTGCTGAGGGAAGCTGATGAGGTGGACATGAAAAATGGGAGCGAAGATCATGAGGTCCTTGTTGAGGATTAGCAAACAATGTTGCTCAGGTTTGTTGATCAACAGGTCACCAGTGAAAGGAGCAGTGTCAGGGCCAGAGGAGTCTCCTGTCAGCTGTTTAGGAGACAGGAGTTCCAGGAATGTACCGGAACAAGCAGATGGTGCAATCCCGGGTAGACAAGTTGTTGACCCAAGGGCTCCTTTGTCTTGTGGATCTCTGAGAAACAACCAACTTCATTAGCTCTGCCCTCCCCAGAATGCCCTAAATGTGTGTGTAAACACAGAAGGCAACTTTGCAGGTAGCCTGAGAGTCAGAGGCACCATTAGCACACTAAGCCCAAATAGCTTGTTCCCTTCCTTTACAACTTGGAGTCACCTCCTGCCTTGGAGCATGGCAAGTGGGTTTTGGTCAAGCACTATGAGGTTTTTGGGGGCAGGGAGGCAGCTTTTGAGGAGGAGAAGTTCTTCAGAGATCCAAGCAAGGCTTGAATCAGAAGCCAAGGTCACCACAGCTGACACTGCAGCTTTGTGGTCCTTGAGCAGACTGAGCTCCCCTGGATGTTTCTGGCCACAGCAGAGTAAACCTTGGCATGTATTAGCTATCTTCACTTCAAGAAGTGTGCAGTCTAGCCTCGCATTGCACTATGTTTCCCTTCGCTTCTTTCTGTCTTTAAAAATCTCTCCTTAGGAGGCTCTTTCTGTAACGAAAGCACAAGGTACATACTTGTTCTCTCCAGCCATCTGCAAGGATTCGTCCAACGCAAGGCCATCTTTGTCTTTTCCTTGACATCCATGGGAACAAATGGCTTGATGTTTTACCAGGCAGAAAGCTGGATGTCCAGGAAGAGAGTCAGGTAAAGTGAAAGGAGTACAGACCTCGGTGATCGGGCAGCAAGCCTGCATCCTCTCCTGCTGCAGCCTCTGGACCACTTGAGCTACTTGGCCCATCAGGTAGTGGGCACTGGCACGTGAGGCACTAAGTTCTCTGGAGGTCATTTTTATGCTCTAAGGGCATGAGAGGACAAGGGTTGGGTCTCTTCACTGTTGTGGAATATTATTTTAAGCTGTGTTGCTTTTGTTTATGTTGCATTTGTTTAACTCTGTGAAGCTGTGTTACTGTGCCTGTCTAAAACACCTAGTGGTCTAATAAAGAGCTGAATGACCAATGGTGAGGCAGGAGAAAGGATAGACAGGTCTGGCAGGCAGGGAGAATTAATAGGAGGAGAAATCATAGAGAAAAAGAAGTATGCAGAGAAGGAAGAGAACATCAAGGCCAGCCACCCAGCTACACAGCCAGACATGGAGTAAGAAATAATGAAAGGTATGAAGAAATAGAAAAAGGCAAAAGTCCGAAGGCAAAAGCTAGACAGGATAATTTATGTAAGCTGGCTAGCAACAAGTCAAGCTAAGGCCAGACATTTCTAAATAAGAATAAGTCTCCATGTGTGATTGGTTTAGGAGCTGGGTGGCCCCCTAAAAGAGAAAAAAATCAACAACACTTCATTCTAAAGAGCAAAGAGAGTTTCAAGTGTTTCTCTGGAGTTGGGAACTTTAGTGATTCAAGTGTAGGGTTGGGGACCTGAGTGACAGATTCTCTTGTATTCATTTCTGGAGAAGATAACTCTGGCAAGAGTGTTGTATGTTATTTTGCTTGTGTTCTGACAAATAAAGCTTGCCTGTGGATCAGAGGGCAGAGCAGCAATGACTAGAGAGTTCTTTCCTTTATGAATCTTCAGACCAAATTGGGGAGGGGGTGATCCTGTCTCCACTGGCCTTATATTCCTGTCTCCACCTCCCTAGTGCTGGGATTAAAGGCTTGTACCACTGCCACCTGGCTCTATTTCTCTTTTAGATTGGTTCACTCTCATGTAGCCTAGGGTGGCCTTGAACTCCTGATTTTCCTGCTTCTTCCTCCCATGTGCCACCACTGCCTGGCCTCTATGGTTAACTAGTGGCTAGCTCTGTCCTCTGATCTCCAGGCAAGCTTTATTTATCAGAACACAAACAAAATGTTATACAACACAAGAGGCAGCTTTGAATCCTTCTGTCTTTATCACAGACTCACACACTTGCTTTATGGATTCTTGCCCAGTGAAAGCCCGCTAGCATTTTAGCCCTTTGACTTGCTGAGCAGAGTCAGCTCTACCAAGACAACTGCTCCAGATGCTGAGGTCCCAAAGACTGGCATTTGAAGCAGACGTTCGAGGCAAGGCTTTGTCTGCTGACATTGTGAGCTCCCAGGAAGATTGCTGTTGTGTTCCTGGGAGTGTTGGAGGAAGAGACAGATCTCGGGAGAAACTGGTTTTGTGCTGACAGCTGCTCTGTTGACAGGAGACACTGAGTCTGAAGACTGGGCTTTCCCCCCCCTTTTTATAAAGTGTCTCACACTGGAGTAGAGTTATGTTCAACAAACAAACAAACAAACTTAAAGCTTAGTAGGTGAGGTAGATTCATATGTAATGTAGCAGGAATATAAACCTAAAGTCACCAGATGAAATATGCACCAAGCAACAGATAGTCAATAAAGTTATCTGGTATTTAAAAATGTATGGGGGCAGGGAAACATTTCATCTTGGCTTCTTAGAAGAGCATATATGACAATATATACAGGCATATACACACACTCATATGCATACACACATACACTCACATACATACACATACAGGTGTACATACACTCACAAATACACACTCACATAAACACACAGCTTTCTCTTTATATGTATTGTGATTTAATAATTATAATTCTTTTAAACAATGACTCTTCTAAACTCTCTTGTGTCTTATGGGTACATTGTAAGGACAGCTGTGGACCAAGATCACACAGCTCTTATCCAGAGGCAAGAGGGGGTGGATGCCGTTAGGGATGGTTGAGCTGACCCCTGTGTCAAGAAGAAGAGTCAGAGGTTGGTAGAAGTTGAGCCTGCACCGTCACCCGCCTCCCTCACAGCACCCTGACTTCAGAAGTCTGTCCTTCCTCTTCCTCAGCACCCCTCTTTCCATTTATTTTCACGTTCCTTTTAGAGAAAGGCCAAGGAACAAGCAGCTCCCAGGTGCTGTCACTGACATCTGTAGCACTGATTTGACGCTGCTGCATTTTGGTGAGCTATTGTGGAATGGGTGCTTTGCCCCCTGTGGTGTGGTGATGGTAATAAACAGAAATGGTTTCTTACTCAGAACCCTTAGCCCGACACTCTGGGCAAGTGCTCTCTTGATCAGTCTGTGTTGCTGTTTATAAGATAACGGAGGACATGGGTAAGCTACAAATTAACATTAAAACCAGAAAGAAAAATTTAAATGTCACAAATTTAAATATGATCAAAATAATAGAAACAGATAAAAGAATGAAAATTTTCTAGGACACTGAGAGAAAAGGTATATGATCAAGGGAACACAGTCTATGTTTAGAGAAAGAACTAGACAGAATGTAAATAAACAGCAAGAGAGGTTAAAAACAACACCTAGAGGTGAGTGCAGAAGCTTAAGTAGAAAATACTCAAAGAATGTGAGAAGCAAATGAGGGATTTGGAACCACACAGAAGTAGAAATAAAGACAACTGTGAAATAAGATGGAAAGGCAAAAGCATTGGAAAGTAAGTCATGTATGAAGATGAGTATTAAAAAAATAATTTTTTACTCTCAAATAAATGCAGGTTTGAAGATCAACAATAAGACAGTAAACACAAAGAAACAGTTCAGAGTGATGTCAGTGGGAACGTCTGTAAACAAAACTGACAGCCATTACATATGCTTTTACAACGTTTTCTACACATTGGAAGGTTTCACTGAATTAGCTTCAGGACAAAGTGAAATAATTGACCGAGAGGCCTGAGGCCTGCGCCTGGCAGTCTTCCTGCTGAGCTGTCCTGCCATAGTCCCTAAGGAGCAGCAATCCGTATGGAGCAGGAGGGTGTTTCCAGTGCTAAGTCCACTCAGGAGTTTTAACTGTAGGTGAGGTGCGAGGGTAAGGCTATAAGGTTCAGGTGGCCAGGTAAATCATCCTCCAGCTTGTCTTCTCAAAGCCTTACACAGGACAAAATGGCAGCTAATGTGCCTGTACGGCATGAGGAAGTAGTGCTTTGGAGACTTGGTTTCTTATGTGTATGTGTACAACTGTGTGTGTGTGTGTGTTCATGTGTTTGGGGGTACACATGCGTGCTCAGATGTGTGTGCATGTAGAGGCCAGAGGTCAACTTTGGGTGTTGTTCCTTGGGTACCATCCACATTATTTTTCCCACAGGGTCTCTCCCTGGCTTGTAGTTCATCAACTAGGCTGGCTGCTTGCCCGTGAGCTCCAAGATCTACCTCTTTCCACTTTCCTAGTGCTAGGATTACAAGCAAGTATAATGCCTGTTTTTGTTGTTGTTGTTGTTGTGATGGTTTGTTTTGGTTTCACATGGGCTCTGGAGATGAAACGCAGGTCTTTATGCTTGCACAGAAAACACTTTACTAACAGATTTGCCTATTTGACCCGAGGAATTTGGTCTCTGTGCCCACTGGAAAGCCCAACTGTGCAGAGTAGAAGTCCAAATGTCCTGTTTCTCTGAGGTGTGATGGGTTGTTCAGGATGGTGGCATCAGCATACCAGATCCCTCCTTATGTGGGGAGGTGTGGTCACCATGTTGCCTTAGAAATAAGCACTCAAGTTAGTCTTATGACTAGCAGCATTTTAACTAGTGGAACAGCAGGGTAGTTTCATGCTGCAAAGCTGGAACTCCCTGAGGAAAATGGGGTACTTAGTGTTGAAAGCAGCTGAAAGAATGCACAGATCTACAGGCAAAGTGATCCACTCATGGGGTGGGGACTTGGAAACAATAGTCCTAACTGATGTTCTTCTCTCACTAGAGGCCAGGAAGTGTGCTATCACTGCACGTGGAACCCTTGTGGCCTTGGAGAAAGGTGAGCATGGGCCCCAGAAGACTTGATATACACTCACAATCAGCTGATTACTTTGCTGCTCTACCAGCACTTTCTTGGTTATGTTGAACTACTCACCATTTTTTTGTATCCACATACTCTTCCCCTGGGCCTTTGCTTCAACTGCTCCAGCTATCTTGAAGGCCTCCTTCTTCTTTTCTGTTCTGACATGCTAGGGAAGGGCACTTCTTTACAGTTTTCATAACAATTCCAAAGCAATCTTCTCCATATTGAAAAATTTTCTCTTGTGGGAAGCTTGTTAAGACTCAGGAAATAAATGAAACTTATAAGGCTTAGAAAGTTCCTGAATCTTAAAACATTTATAAGACCTCTCCTGAGGTTACACAACCAGTAACAATTGCTATGAAGAAGAACTGCACCCTTCAACCTGCCAAACTGCTAGTTATGCATTGAACTCTAGGACTGTGATTTTATTTTTTTAGTGATGCAGGTACTTTTTAGTCATCCATGCTCCTGTAACCACAATAAAGTCACTTGTGCAAGTCACTTGTGCTCTAAGCTAGACTTGGGTGGAATCATTCTTTGGTCTGCTGCTAGGGCCTTATCTTGGGTGAATAGATATTGTGTCTCTCTATGAAAACTCATACAACAACACTTCTCTCCAAAGTTTCTGCATCCCTCTGTCAAAGACTAGACTATCCTTTTTTTATTGCCTGAGAATGCATGTTTCCTGCCCCTTTGCCTTCTTCATCTCAGCTACCTAAGAAACTTCCTCTTGGCGGGAGTAGAGGGGGATAGGCAGGGGTAATTTCTTCATCAGCAGCTTAGCTTCTGCTTTAGCATCCAGTGTGGGGCTGGCTGTATGTAGCATAGGCAGCTGATAAACCAACAGCTGCTTTGCTTACTCTTGACATGAATAGAACAGGCAGGGCATACTCTAGTAAGATCGTAGTTGCCTCCAGATGTTGTATGGACTGGTCAAAAATAAAAATGTCATCATTTTGAATCCTCTTACATGTGAATGTGATTAAGATAGCTTTATTAGATGAACTAAACCAATGACCATTAGTACATTACCTACATACTTTGTCATAAAACACAATGAAGAGGCCAATGGGAGACTGAAGGGGCTCTGCAAAACTGGGAGTTGCAGGAAAGGGTTCAGTTGCATAGTATGTCCACCAAGCATTGCCTGTAGATGTGTTATTCATGTGGAAACACTTCTTATAAAATGAAGTTATTTGAAAATATTTGTGAACTTTTGTTGCTTTTATGTTCTCTGGTATATATGACAGAAATTCATCCTATCCGAAACACTGGAAGTCAATCTGACAAGGTACTTGGAATATGGTGAGTTTTGTGGTGACTTCTGTCTCAAGCATGGCTACCCTTTGATGGTACTGGCATACATAGAGATTACTACCACTTATCTTGATGAGGCCAGCCTAAGAGACCCCTGGGCAGGTACGCGATGGTGTCCAGTGTGAAAGGATGTCAGGTTTTCTCCCCACAACTTTTAAGAGGGGCAATGTATTTATGTACTGAAGTAAGTCTGAACCCTCATGAATCCTCAGGCAGCATTCCTGTGTTCTCCTAGAGTTCACTAGCCAGTGAAATGTCGAAGTGAAAACTGAAGCCTCCCTCACTCAAGACCAAAATCTTGTGAAATTTGAGGAAAAGGCCGCCCACATTGAATGGGGCCAATTGGGGACATTTACTGAAATGTGCAGGTATCTATCAGCCTCAGTTTCGTCTGAACACCAGCATGCTGGATCACCAGCACAGGCCATCTTTAGGTGACCATTAGGAAGCTCTCTGTGTTAGCCCATTTGGTGGTAACTCTGATCATCTTGATTCTGACTGTGAGTGCCAACCCTGTCGTTCTGTTCCAAGGATGTCTTCTAGCTCTCAATACCTCTTTTTTAAGTTGGCTGAGAGGAAAAGGAAACCTGGAGTCATGCAACCTCTGGTGAGGGGTTGGAAATATGGGTCAAATCATAGACTACCAACCCTCTCCTTATGACTTCACTTGGTAAATTGACTTGGAACAAGATAATTATTTCTGGGAGAGAATCAGGCCTGTCTCAAGTTGTTATTGTCATAAAACATGGACCAAGTTCTTTGTGGCAAATGAAAGCATACAGTCAAGGTGGTATGATACACTTTTAAAGAAAGTGAATAATAAGATACTTTCATGTACGTCATATTGAAAACTTATTTTTAAAACATTTATTGGATTTTAATAATGGAAGTTTCTGGTTTCTAGATTGTTCTCAATTGCTGTAACATTTTGTATACTTCTGAGCCTCCTCTTCACATTCCCTACCTATACCTGAATCATTCATTTGTAAAGGACTTCAGATAACCACAACTAAGCACCACATGTCTCCACGTGGTTTTGGTCCTGGAAAGATGAAGACCTTGACCCTGGCTAGTCTTTGTCTCAGCATCTTTGTGAGAAGACACAGAATAAGAGGGACCATTCTTCCTTTGTTATACTGTTACACTTACACCATTTCACTTCCTTCTTTTTCATTTTTTAAAACATCTTTGTGTTTATTAAGGGAAGAGATAAATACATGATTGAAAAAATTTAACTACAAGGTGTGCCCTTTACAAGACTCGGTGAAACAATAAATCCATAGAAGGCATATGTGTCAATATGAAACTCCATGCAACAGCATTCAATGATGTGGAGTATATACAGATGGACAGGCTTCCCAGAGAGGCCTCAGAGCTCCTGGCACTTGAAGGAGTGCCAGATCCATCAGGCATTTCTGAAGCTACATCTGGCAGAAGGTATTTGACTGTTGTGACTTTTAAACATTTATTTCATAAAACAAAATTAAGAATCCTCTCCCCACACCCCCGAATCTACCTTTTTTTTTTTTTTGGTGCAGTGACAACAGCTTAGAAGAGACTAGTACTTGAGTTAGTCTAAAAGGTTTGAAATACTGCTTTCCTCACAGGCTGGGCAATGGTTTCTCTTCTCCTTCTGCAGCTGGATTTGTGAAGACGGTTCATGAAACAAGAAAGGACAGCCAGGGTCATTGTCAGCTGTCTTTTCTGCCAGGAATGAAAATGCACAGTGTTTTCTATTTTTATATGAAAGAAAAACTATGTTTTATGATTTTGTGGCTTCTTATTTTTGGTATAGAAATTAAAACTAACCGCATAGTTTCATGCCACTTGGACTCTAAAACAGTTTATTTTCATTCATTCATTTATCCAATAAACATTTCCTGCACAACTGCTTTCTGCTAGGCATGCTCCAAAGCACTTCACAGACAGACTCAGGAGCAGAGTAGCTGGTGAGAAGAGCAATGAATCATGGGAAAGCAGAAAGTGGTTGTGATTCCTGGACAGGTTATCATCAGGAAGGGGCATGTGTTGAGGGTATTCTGGGTAAAGCATGGGCATGTCTGGATTCAAGTGAACAGAGAAAACAGGTCAGAGAATGAATTATGGTAGCTGGGGAGGTACGGCAGATTATTTCAGTGGCTTTACTGACCATATGACTATGTTATTCTGAGTGAACTGGGAAGACATTGTGGAGCTTAGTGGAAGAGTGTCCTGTTTTGGCTTGTGTTTTCAAAGTATCGTGCCAGGTAAAAAGTGACCTGGGCCCAGATCAGATCATGAATATACCCCAAATCTAAGGAAGGCCACATTTCTAAAATATAGTATATGAAAGAAAAAAAATAGGATTGATAATGAGATTTTTCCAGTATGGAAGGATAGGACTAATATTTTGCCAATCTGGAGAAGACCATGAATTGTTTTTCTGGGACACAGTATACATCCAAATGAAGATGCTTATTAGGAAATTAAGCATATGAATCCAGCCTTCAGGAAAGAGGCTGGGAATGGAGATGAAGATGTGGCTTATGCCTTTGTATAGACGGTTTTTAAGGCTCCAGGATCGAATAGATTCACCTAGAAAGGGGATAACCAGTACTAGCTGCTAGAACTTGCCGGCAAATGGGGAATTCCAGTGCGCAGGAGCTATCTCAAGAAACATTTCCTGGCTGTATCAAAGGCCACAGATAAGCAGCATGTGGCCAGGGAGCTGGCTACGCACCGGACAGGAGGCAGCCACTAACACCCTTAGCAAAGCCTGCGGATGAAAGACTGATTTAAAATAGCTCAAAAGGCCGAGGAAAGAAATTCAGTGAGTAGACACAATATCTCCAGGGGAGCTTTTCTTTGCAGGGGAGCAGACCAGTAAATGGAAGTGAAGTGGAGCAGTAGGGCCGAGGAGAGGGTTGTACCCAGGACACCGTGTCACTAATGGGTGACATCCTCCAGCAGATTGGGAGATACTGGTGTGCTAAAGAGAAAGGGGTCTGGGTGAAGCATAGCCTTTGTTTTGAAAAGATGTGTAAGACACCCCACGAGCCATGGGGAAGAGCTTCCTGCTATGGCTCCAGAAGCTTCTATACTCTATATTCATTGATAATAAGTTTCGCCAGACAAGATCAGGACAATGGGAAGCCAGGTTATTAAAGGGGTGTCTAAATGGATACCCAAACCATCAAGCATTCAGAAGGCTAGGGCTGGAAATGGCAGGGGCTAAGGGCTGAATACATAAGCAGCACGGGAGGTGGGAGTGGTGGCTCAGGGACCTTCTCAGTGGATGAAAGAGCTTCAAAGAAGTGGGTATTGGGAAGAGCAAGGTGGATTTTGATCTAGAAATGGCAATGAGGAATTATCATGTGTCTTGTTCCTATTAATAGTCTATCACACACATTTCCTTTGTAACAATGGAACATAGCAGGTCTTAGGTTGTGGGTCTAGGGACTCTTTGGTGTAGAGCTAACCAGAGTCTTCCCAGTTGCAGCATGAGCATCTGTAGAAAGTACTTCTTGAAGAACTGTTGTAGAAGTGAAGGAAAACAAATACTTAAAAGTTTCAACTGGAAGAAATTTTCAGGAAGTTTCATACCTTTGAACATTCAAAACACATTTGGAAATGAGAGGTTTAAAAATGTAAACAATCATAGGCACAGCAAAGGGATATTTTCCCTCCTAGTATTATAGACTTGCTATCTCTCTACAGCTAAAATGTAAAAAGGAAAAGTCTGTTTGAAACATGCAGCTTTAAAATGCACTTAGCCTGCTGACCTTCCTCACTGCTGCCACCACACACGTGACATTCTGACTTATGGAAATGCTTTGTGTTCCTTAAACAAACCACAGTGTGCTTTATCCTGGGGAAAGGGATAGCAAAGGAGCAGCTGAGGCTCAGGTATTTGCTAGGACCAATAGTGACCCATGGCTGGGAACGGCACTGCCCTTCCTGACCGCATTGGCGAGCCCTATGTTCTGAAAAGCAACGTGCTGTCTATCAGAGACAAATCATCAAAACCAAACTCATACAGATGAGTGAGTGGGTGCAAAGACAATCACACACAGCCAGAGGTCGGAAAGCCCAGGGAGTTGTTTTTATTTTCAGTTGTGTTTTCTAGATTTCACCCGAATGTTTAGCAGGACTTGAAATAGTCCAAACCTTATCCGGGGATGTTCTGTTTAGACCCTTTCAGGAAGATCTTTGTTGTCCTGTATTGTGTGCAGAAGAAGGAAGTTCAGTGCACAGTGTCATGATCTCAGATTGTTTAATGCTGTGCAAACCGTTGACTATCACAAATGTCTGTGGAGAGATTTCCAGAACAATGACGCAGTATGGAAATAACACAACACTAGAAAATATTTGACAAAAGTGTACATGTTGTCAGCTGGGGACCTGCAAACTGTGAAGAGCTTTTACTCTTTGTTGGGCTCTGGGAAAGAGATCCTTTCAGTTGACACTGTGTGAGACTCATGGGAAGATAGCTCATTTTAGGGTCCCTAATACTGCTGTAGTGAGCAAGGCCAAATACAATGGCATCTATGAGAAATTCCAGCAGGTAAATAAAAAAAATTAGACTTTTGGGGTTAAATTTTGTGTTATAATTATGTAGTCTCAGGGAAAGCAAGTTCTCTGCTTGTCAGGTAGTTTGTATGCATTGTTTGAGACATTAATATTTTGTTTTCCAGGAATGAACTAAAAGGTAATTAATAATTTACAACTGTCAAGATGGCCAGAACATAATACCAGAGAGTCTCTGGAGTGTTTGGAGCATGGTAGATTTTCTCATGCTTTCCCGCAACACGTTATGGTCAAAGTTTCATCTTCCTTCTTAACAATGATGCAGCACACTGTATACCGTAAAGCAGTCAGCATAAAGGCGATGGTGCTCTTGCACATGGACTTTCCGAGACAGCACACACAGAGCGCTTGCACGGTTCAATATGAACTCGTACACACAGTAGCAGGGACAGCAGTTTCAAAAGAGAACTTTGTGGACTGTGAAGTCAGACTTTGGCCCTTCTTTGTCAATGGACAAAACCCAAATGGCTCAGGCCTGAGCATCACACCTCTTTTTAAACGACTACACAGGAGGGACCAGAGACAAATGCCCAGTGCATCACGAGAGCAGACAGAAAGCTGTTAGAAGCAGATCACAACAACCAGAAACTACAATGACTTTGAAAAATGTGCACTTGATGCAAGGTCTGTTAGGTGTGTACCCCAGAAAACGACGGTAGTGTTAGAAGCACAGGACCCCATTTAAGTGGCTTTGTGAGAGTTTGCCCTAATCTTAATGTACCCCATTGAATAAGAATCATAATAATACAAGCAAGTCCAGGTCTTGAAGTTCGTTTAAAATTCCCCAAGAAAAACCACCGAACTCCATCTAACTAGAGCTATCAAGTTTCATGTGGTACTTCATATACGTTGTTGTTTGTATATTGTGGGATGGCCATATATGATCTGAATGGACTCAGTGAAGGGGGGACTCATAGTCCACCCATCTCCATCATTCACTGGATACAGGAATCCAAGCTACAATATCCTGGCCAGCACTTAAGCACAATGGTCTTTGTCCAGGTCCCAGCCAAAGCTATGGTGTGGGCATGTTCAGTGGGTTTGCTGAATGGGCAGCAATTCAGTGTGTTGAGGATGGGCAGGTCTACTAAAGCTTAATCTGGGGGATGACTGTTTTTCCTTGGAGAAAAACAGAAACCTGATTAATTTCTAGGAACAGAAACCTTCTTAAAGGAAAGATCAAAACAGAAGGAATTGTAAATTACACCAGGTAAAGCGATCTCACCCACCAGAAAAATAAGCAAACAAAAGGAAATCCATCCCCAAATTTGGGAGTTGTATGATGAACCCCAAGGGAACCATACTGAGATATTTTGCATGACCAAGGTCTCATGGTGTTAGGGTTGAGACTCTTCATAAATGCCAGAATATTTACTTTTGAAGATAACTGCTTCAAGGAATTCTCTAAATGTATTTTAAGGAGCAGAGATTAGTGGGCCTCTTTTAAATTTGGTGTTTTGCCTTATGCTCAGTGCAAACTATTTGTACAAAAATATAAAGGCATGGCTTGATGTTTAACGTCTGTGTTTTATTTTGTTGGCACCAGAAAAAGCTCATGTTATGTTATGTCACTGTACATACTGTAAACAAGACGGCGTTAATATGTTTTCTTATGATTTTTTGTTCCAATGAATCTAGATTTTAAAAAATACATTCACAAACTACCTTATGCTTAAACACAATGATTCCCTTTTATTTCTTACTGTACCCAAAGTCCCACAATAAAAAATCATTTAAAGCTGTGTGTTTCAGATGTATCACTTAGAAATAAGAACGGAACGAAACAAAACAAAAAAACAGACCAGTTTGCAACACAATGTAAAGAAACCTCTGGTTCAGAATGTCACAGCAGCAATATAAAGAGCTGGTGGCAATCGCATGTGGAGACAAGACCCAAACCACATTATTTGTCCACATCAGCATCCAAATTCAGTAGTTGCTAAATTCAAGCCAGAGCTATTGCTGAATCTGTCCCACGGAATTTGAGAAGACTCGTTCAGCAGCGTCACAGCAGCAGTAGAAATGAGAACGGCAGCGTTTCATTGCTTTGGAGAGCTAGAGGCCCACGAAGGGTACAGCCCGGTGATCACCTGAGGACCACCCTCACTACATCCTGTGTGTTACCTGCTTAGATAACTGCAAAGGACCGTCACCCTTGGGGAGCACGGAATAAGCTGTATTCGGAACTCAGAATACTCCCCCTTCTTTTCCCCCTTGGCCAAAACACCAGACTAAAAAGGTACCAATTTCCTAACATATGTTTCGTTCTCATTAATAGTACACTAGCTGCTCATTTGTTTAGGCAAAATCAGTAGGATCATAGTTTTTGTTTTTCTTTTCTTTTCTTTTTTTTTTTTTGATCCATTTCCAGTAATTGTATTCTTTAAAAACAAATCTCATCAGGTTTTTGTCACTGGGAATTATTTTTTTCTCCCTCCAATTTTTAAAGAACAATTTGGTCAACTACTGTTTTGAAAATATTCAATACAGCTGAGATTGCCCAGTTGAGCTCTCTATATGTCTCCTGGAGCTAACACTGCTGTGATGAACAGAGAAACAAAAACAAACAAAACGAGGTAGGTTAAAACAGGAAGCAGAGCACAGATACCATGTTGCGACACCTGGATACCATAGGCGGCCATGCTTACAGCTTTGGGAAAAGTCCCAGCCAGTCACATAAAGGATCAAATCATTCGAGTAAGGGCTAAAAGGACACAAGTCAACCTGAACTAAACATGTACACACCTCTGCACAGATGTTGTTAACAGTATGTTGGGAAGTTTGGAGGAACATAACGTGATTAGGGTCTCAGAATTCTGGCCAAAGCCTTGCCTTCAGGTTCCCTAAAATCCGAGCTGTTGGTGCCTGCTGTCTGTGGCAGGCGGAAGAGTTTAGTCCCTTTACCCAGTGAGAAAACAGGCAGCTCGGAAACATTTATTAGTAATTCTTCTTTGTCACAGTTTTTATCTTGAGAAAGTGGCACCCTCGGGAGGGAACTGGGTTTCCAGAGCATGGTGGTCATGCAACCCCAGCTCCAGGAAGGATCTCAATCAGTCTCAGTCCTAACAAAGCCCAAGCGAAGGGACCTCTTAGCGGGGAGACTTTGTACCTTGAAGAAAGAACATATGTGTATTTACATAGACATATTAGCTCATTGCTCAGACGCTCCTTCTGGGTGACACACCTGTCATCCATGTTTTGCCCTGATCTGTTGCATAATAATTGAGGGACAATGGCACCCCAAAGTCCCTCCCCAAACACAAGCCCATTCAACTCAATGGCATCTCTGTCCCATTCAACATCCTCCATTCTAGAAAGGGCCATATCAAAACGGCCTGGCAGACTCACAAAAGTGGTGGTTGATTTTATTAGAGTAAGGCTAGAAGTTTAGCCATTTCAAATCTCTTTCCCCAGAGAGGAAAAAACCAGCTATTTTGTTTCTCTGTCAAAAATTCATTAGCCAGTGGCAATTAAAAAAAATAACAAAACAGCCTCTTGGGTTGGGGAAGGCAAGAGAGTTCTTAAATTACACGACAATGTGGTTATGGCCTTCAGTGCAGGGAGAGAAGTACATTGATTGTGCTGTCTCTCACTACTGGGAATTGGAAATTTTACAACATACCATATACTTAAAGCTAGCAGGCAAGACAGAATTAAAAAAAAAAAAAGACTAATTTCCCAGTATGCATTCTTTCCCCATTCTTACAAAAAAAGGGGGTAAAGAAAAAAAAGTAAAAAAAAAAAAAAAAAAAAAAACCAACCCAAACCAAAAGAACTGAAAACCCAGCACAAACACAGCTTAACCATAAGAGCACACGATATTTGTTTCCGTCCCTAACTCCGAAGGGCACAAGGTCCAACTGTGTCCAGAGACAATGCAGCATCCTTGGGGTCTCCCGGACATTCCTGCCACCTCTGTCTCTCCTTCTCAACCAGGCTGCAACACTGAACGAGGGACTGTACTGGGAGGGCTGGAGGGACAGGAAACAGGGAAGCGGTATGTTCAACCAGGCCTTCTGGTTCTGCCTCTAGACTGGCACACGTCCACATGGGGCATGTTCTTTTACATTAGAAAGAACGCGTGAAGATAAGTGCCAAGTGCTCTTCCGTTACCAGTTCATCATGGAATTTCTGTTGAGGGTCATGAAAAACACTTGGCTACTTCCTCCAGACCGCACGGATGCAAAAAACACCTGTTTGAAATTAAAAACAAGTTAGTTCAGCTTCCTGGGTTTTCTCCCCTTCTCTTCTTCAACTGTCCAGCCGTTCATATTCTCTCACATGTCCTGTCCTTGCCACATGTCAGCTACATTTCTATGGCCAGTGTTTATTGTGACTTCTGCCCTTATGTTTTCTAACATTATTATTTATTGCTGTACTTCTGGCCTGGGACAATGATGACTTCTAAAAAGGTACAGGGACAATCTTTCTCTCCCTCATAAGTGACATGGAGGCAGATGAAAGAGAATCCCTTTAACTTCCCAAAGTTATGGGCAAAATTTGGGGGCCTACTGACAGTTGTACAACTTCAGTGTTGTCTTTAAACTTGAAAACAAAGACATCAGAGTAGCTATGGCTGACTAGGCTAAGCTGTTGAATGCCTATCCAGTCTGCTGCTTCAGGGCTCAGCACTGGGCTTCTACGCTGATGCCGGCGGATCCATGAGCAGAACCAGAGTCCATTAGGTCTGAGGGAGTTCAATCATTTTATCAAAGGCCCTGGGAGCGAGCAGAACTTAATTACTGCTTGCTTGAGCTGAATGTCAGTGAACCACTGCCTCAGGGAAATAATATTTGGGGCTGTGCATTAGCCCTTCAGTCAGCCAGTGTCTGTGTTCTGAGGAGTGAGTGTGTGTCACCAGTGCTACTTTGTCCCCATGCTCCTTAAGAAGCCTGTGGAACTGTCTGACATTTAGCTAATGCTACATAGCAATACTCTAAGTGGTCAGACAATTGAAGTGGAGAGGAGGGTGGGGAGGATGTGCTGAAAAGAAAAGGTTGCTTGTGCCCAGCTGTGGGGTCAGGGACTAAACTAGAGGCCCCAGCCTGAGAGTATGGGCTGGCCCAGGCCTGCTGGGGTACATTGTCAAGAACTGCAGCAGTGTGGTCGTCCACACCCAGATATTTCATGTCTTAGGTTCTGGGACTGTAAGAGTGTTGGAGTCTTACTTGTGAAGTCTGGTGTCTGATAAGTCCCCTGGTAACCATCCTTGTCTCCTACAGCTACTATCCACTGGACCACAGTAAGTCAGAAGCAGTTAGCCAGGGTCAAAGAATCCAGACCCAAATTATCAGGGTTGGATGAAGACCTGGCCTCTGGGGAACTGGGGTGAACAAAGAGATGTAAACAGTTCAACCCATCACATTCCTTCCTATGGGTATTCATATCTGCTGCTTCAGGGGTATGGTTGGTAGGCTGACTATAGTCTCAGAGGCAATCAGCTACAGGGAGGGTGAGGTAGAGCATGAGCACTTCAGTATACTCCTGTAGTGACTGATCATGCTGGACAGACATTAGAATGTAGCCCCACGCTGTGACATGTCAGGAGACACATGGCTGGAATGAAACAGGACATGGCAGGAATTGAGTTTGTGACTTCGTTTCTGGGGAATGAGTGACATTTTTTAGAAGTTCATATTTCTACATGTCAGACGTTTTACACTTAGGGGTGAATATAACATGCAAGCAAAATTCCATAGTGTCTCCGTGAAAGGCCTAAAAGTGAAAACCCAAGGCTGACCCTCTGTGAGATAATGAATGATGAGCCAGCTGCTCTAAATGCACAGGAGCGTCTATGATGGTTGTTAAATCACCAGAAGGCCCTCAGGCCACAGGAGTTACTGAGAGTTTACAAGGAAGTTGTAGATGTTTTATGTTGGCTTGGATGCGTGAGTCATATTCTGAATGTTCACATGAAGCAAACCAATAATGTCATTTCAAGATAGTGACTGATCATTTAACACTGATGTGACTCGTCAGTATAAAGGAAAATGAAGGTTTCACAGGTACCTGGTGGTCTCTTAAAATGCAAACACTAAAGCAAAGTTGAAACGGATTTACCTTATCATTTCTTTCACATAGAAACTTTAACCTTTGAGCTCGCTTATGCATAAATACTCCATCCAAATGTCCTGTTTCCACTGACCGGATCTCAATAGCTTTCTCGCCCCAGCCCATTATCTGATTGGAATGAATGTAGGCTGTCAAAAGGAATTTCCAAAACTGCATTAAAAACATTAGATGGGCAATAACTCACAGCATCTGTTCACATCTTAACCACAACAAAGGACAAAGGACTTGAGATCAAACAGACAAAGCAAGTCTTACAGTGTTAGCCACAGATAATTTTTTCTTTCTTTCTTTTTTTTTTGTTGTATACTCAAATGGTTGTTTCACATTTCTTGACTTTCGTTTCATTTGGGGGGTGTAACTGCTGAAGGAGATAAGGAATGGTTAACCTACCCACAGACGTGGGCATTTCTCCCCACTGGAGCACCACATCCTTTGTGATCCGGCCGTAGGTGTTCACATACACGCCCTCGTCCTCATAACAGACAAGCATTTCCATTCCATCAGTTTTGGGCAAGATAACAATAGCATGAGGAGTGATGTTGCCCTGAATCTGGAAGACAAAGAAGGCCAAGAGTTACTCGACCTAAAATCAAGAAAACCTCTTGACTTCCATCGCTAAGAATTGCAAATGAAATTTTGTCATTTTCACTGTAGAGATTGAAATCTACTCTGATTTAATCGCTTCTCTTGTCAAATGCACCACTATACACAAACAGTTACTTGATCCAGAACCCATCTTACTGTTCTGAAGAACAGTAACACTGATAGTATGGAGTACCAGTGTGCTAGACAGTAGACCATTTGGATACATCATTCTAGTCCTTTGATGAGTTCGTCATCATAGAAAGCTTTGTTGCAAATGAGGGAACTACATCTCAGGGTTTTGTAACTTGGGAGTATTTGGTGATAGACGTAGGCTCTGAGCATGCTTTTCTGACACCGAAATTCATGGGTTCCCACTAGAATGACCTCTTCCACAAAAGGTAAGAATGTCAGATACCTGCAAGAAGGTCATGAGTATAGTACCCAGAATATTCACCTGGGAGCTCTAGCTCCAGAATGATCTAAATCAGTGATTTCTTGGGGAGTAGAATTGCCCCACTAGCAGTCACACTGCAGAAACAGCACACGTTGACTGATTCTATGGAAAGGGAGGAGCTCCTACTCCTGGTTGACCACGTCATGCCAACATGTGATTGATATTCATGGCTTTGGTGGACTGAAGACAATCACAGTGGTGACCAAGTCTCAGTTTTGATGTAGACATGCTAATAAAAAAAGCATAAATGCAGCTGTGGGTGACAACTACATGTGTGTAAATGCATCGAAACACACACGCAACAGGACTGGGTTTCTTTAGAGTCTCAAATGGCAATCAGCCATGGACCAGCCTCAGACTATCCTGAGAGTTTGTTAGCCTTGGGACTCATGAAACATAGCTTACACCACACTGGCTCTCATATGTGCATCTGTGTAGCATTTCCCTTAAGGTAATGCCGTATGAAACATGTCAGATACTGATTTAAATATCATATTACTAATTGCAACTTGAATATGTTGGGTCCTGAGCCAATTTCATGATAAGGATAAGAACTCTACAGAATAGGTACTTGAAGTTCCATCTAATAGCTGGGAAAGTGGAGGCTACTATTGCCAGGTTCACACATGTTACACATGGTATGAGATCTAGTTCATCTGCTCCACTACACCCTATTGCCCCCAGGCTGATGAAAAAAACTGGAAATAGCAGAAAAGAGAATTTTTCCAAGAATTTAGTATCTAATCATTATCTTTCTCTAGCATAGACTCAAAAACCGAAAATGGGAACTCAGCTCTTATATAACATTTCAACTTGAAATTCAAAGAAACAAGACGATATCTTCAAAATAATGTAATTTTTGTGCTACTTAGCTTGAGGGAGCAATAAAACATTTAAGAATATTTGGTTTACTCAGTGATGCCCAAAGCTCACAACTTTTACAGATTAGCATGATTTCAAGTGGAAAATAGCTGTCATGCAGGAGCGGGAGACAGTCCGATTCCTGAAACTTACATGGGATGGTATGTAGATATCATAGGAGTTTCCAGAATCAACATCAATTACATGGAAACCAGTGTGTGAGCCAAAAATGACCTTTAACCTTTGACCTTCTTCTACCGTGAGGTCAACAAGCAGAGGCTTATGCTGAAGATCTGCAAAAGACTTTAAAAATCACCTCATTAGTATCCAGGCCAGTAAAAGAGGTTGCACTGCTTCTCCGTATTTCACTTAGCCACTGTTAGAAGGAAGTGGGGCTTTTCCATTGAAAAGCCTGGGACACGTCTCCTTCAGGCTTATGTTCATTCATATCCGACCCCAGGAGGGAAGCTGCACTGTCTATTTTTTTTCCTCTTTCCCTTTCTTGTCTTGCACAGTCAAGACAGTTTACAGCTGTCAATTTTGATGATAGCATTTTGTGTTAAAAGTTTGGTGACTGGGATGCTGTTGCTTTCCTGGGAAAGCCCATGTCTATTGATGAATCTGTCATCCTTAGCATATCATAAATGGGCATTTGAACTAAAAGAGTAAGATGGGAGTGGAGTGCATACTGACAAAATCCCAGGGCATATTTGTTTTCTACATACAAAATAGGTGGCAAGAAAGAATAGATAAAAACCCCAAAGCCAGTTACAGTCACACAGTAGGGAAATGAGGGTCAGTGGGAAATGCAGAGAATGGGAAATACATTCACACTGGATATGGCTAAGCTATGTGGTTCTACCACATCACTGTGACTGTGTGAGACCCTCACTCTATTCTCTAAGCTGAAGAAGGAGGCTTAGACAAAGATATCTTAATATAGATAGACTCAGGCCAGTTTCAAGCTCCCAGAAATTATGGCGCCAGCCCCAGAAACTTAAAAGAACAGCCATCTGATAGCAACTAATTAACAAAAGAGTGCCCCAAATGCCGGACAAAAGCCAGGCCAGATGGTGGTGATTGATTAACCACAGGATGCCCCAACGCTGGAGATGGCACTTCTCAACTCCGGGAGACAGGCTGTAAAAGTTCTAACAGAGCAAACGGACAAACTGAAATAAGATAACATGGAGTTCCAGGAAGATTTAGCCAATTAGAATTGTACTCGTACTAACTCCCCCACAAACTGGAGGGACTCGTGGTTTTCACCTTTAGAAAGCCAGCCTCACAAAGAAAGAGCATCTCCTTCCTGCCTTGCTGCGCTAGGCCAAGTGAGTGCTTCAGACAAGTTCCCTGTCGCATGACTTGTAACTGAAATAAACCTTGCTTTTGCATTCTGGACATCCTTGGTCTTTGGTGGTCTCTCTGGGGGTGTTTTTGGCATAACAACTGAAAGTAATGGTTTTTCTGGTGCTCATCTTTTATAATCTGGGATCAAAGGAACAAAGCACTACAGCATCCCACTCTAGCTGAACCTCATGAGCACCCAACCCATCTCTGATGAGCACAGATCAAAACAAAGTAAACAGTTGCAAGGACAATCAGCATGGCAATGCAGAAGTATGAGGTCTTCCCTGTGAGTGACTGTGTTCAGCATTCAATTCAGAGACAGCCTCATGCCATAGGAGTGGACAAGGAATCAACTTGGAGAGTTTCTTCAGAAATGCAGTGAGGATGAGCAGATCTGGAGATGGAGTGTTGCCACAGATCTGCCTTTCTCAGGCAAAACACCAGACAGTGCTTGACTGTCAGTGGCTCGGCCACAGACACTGCCGTGTAATGTTGTGTTTGGCACTTTTCCTGGTAACTATTCCCAACTAAATTCTCCTTGAAGTCTACAGTCCATAGACCTCCAGTGGAGAAGGACAATCACAGGTCTGAATGTGATGACTGGATAATATTTTTAATACTTAAGTCTTTTAAAATAATAAATTCAATAATTATTTTTAAAACAAGTTTTTCTCTATATAATAAAACTGATATTGGCTTATGTGGAAAATAGAATTCTGATGGACACTGAATTAAACAAGCAACTTCTGTGCTTACCTTAAATGCCATGAACTTGTGGTAAGGTTTAGGGGCCCAAGCATATATCTCCACTGCATTCTTTAAGGCAATCACCAAGAACTTGATCCTCTCATATTTAACTGAAAGGGAAGAGTTTAGAAATGACACCAATCTATCCCAGAATATTTGTATTAATGAATGAAGACATGAATGAAGACATGTACAGTCTACATGTCTTCACAGTTGAGGGTAATGTCCTTGGAATAGGTTGATATATATATATATCACACAAATTTAACTTCCTTTAGTGTACCTGGTTGACATAGTGCTAGAAGTTTTTAGGTTTATATTAAAGAATTTTTCTTCATCTAGAGATCCATATCAGTTTAGATATTTAGATTAGATATTCACTTTGATAAGGACTTATGCCATTTTCTTATGTTAATTGATGTGGATATTCACTTTGGTAAGGACCCACGCCATTTTCTTATGTTAGTTTACATGTCTTGTGTGTTTACTTGTATGTAGTTATGGCAAGCTGCTAGAACAATTAACAGACTTGTAGAGACATAAGCTTATCCTGTATTACTATTTGCTTATTATTCACATTTGAATTCCAATGATTAAATGAGGTAATTGTTTATATTGCTAATGAAAGATTAAATAGGAGCTCTGGCTTCTGTCAGTGGCTTGTTTTCAAGGGCTTCATGTACTTTGAAAAACCCTTTCATTATTTATGAAAGTAGAATATTATGGATATTCACTTTTAGTTTTATGGCTTTATAATTACACAGTCTTAGTTTGTGTAATGAAATCGGATCACTAAAATCTTCGGGCTAATAAATGTCAAATAATAGTAGCAAAATACTTCTATTTAAAGCAAATTCTACAGCTTTTTCAGAGCCATGTTTAGAAGCAATTCTCCATTTTTTCCCACAGTCACCCTTGAACTGTAGATGTAACCGTCTTGTTAAATAAGAAACACAGAGCTAATTGCAGAGTTAAAAGCCAAGAGGTCAGAGCAATAGTTAAGAGTTATAAACCTTACCCTTCACTGCCACTCCTGTCCTTCCCTCAGCAAGAGACCTACTTCCTGTGTCCTGTCTTTTTTATAGACTTTCTGTTCTGCCTTCTCATTGGTTGTAAACCCAACCACATGACCCCCTCATCACTGCCTGTCTGTACAGGCCTCCAGGTCTTCTGTGGTTGGTATTGAGATTAAAGGCGTGTGTTGCCATGCTGGCTGTGTCCTTGAACACACAGAGATCCGCCTAGCTCAAACTCTAGCTACATTGAACCACCCTGCTTTTTTTTCTGCAAACAAGCATGGCTTTGCAATAAAGAAACAGAAAGTCTTCAAGAGAGAAATGCATGTGGACAGGAAGCAGCCTGCTGCTGCCCGCTGGGAATGATGTGGGCTGTGATACTTGGTGATACTTTGCCATATATTCAGATTAAGGTAAGAGAAAATTGCAGTTTCAGAATATGACAAGAAAGGACCAAATAATTCCAGTTCCCATGCAAAAGCACCAGTGGGGCCCAAGTGTCACTGGACCACTGCAGAGAAAAGACGCTCCTGCGCGTCTGGTTTGTGAACAGTACTGTGCTCATTCAGCATCCCTGCCTTCCTTTGACAAGAACTGCTTAGCAGGTTTCCATGTGCCTGGCATGTACTAGCTGCTGGGAAGCAGTGCAGACAGGACAGGGCTGTGGGGATGTGCTTATGAACCTCATCTATCACTCCCTTCATCACACCTTTATTTTTTTTTCTAAATAAGTGCATATAAATAATCCCACTCTACTATAAAGATTACAAAGACTTCTTTAGGGTACAACACACAAAGGGAAGCTGGCTCACTTGGATCTCCTAGTCACCAGTCAGGGTTTCTAGTGTCTCAGATGGTCATTTGGAATGATGGTGGAGGAAAGGGGCATGGAGACCATCCTAGAACAGGGCCCTCTCGAGCTGTCAAAGGATAACACACTGGGGGTCCAGGACAGGACAATAGGAATAACTTGATCCTTATTTTCTGAGTTACTTTTCAGCACCCCCTTATTCCTGTTCCCATTTTCTGTCATCAGCCATGTAACACATGTGGCTGGACCAACTCTTGAGGTTAGTTTCAAACCTGTACAGTGCATAAGGGCACATTTGGAGCAATGTCCAGCGCTCCACTGCCATGCCTCTATTGTAATTTCTCGGATTAAAAACAAAACTTAAATACTGTGTATAGTTCACAAACCTTCAGAAACATCCTTATTCATCTCCATTCTCAATGGACAAGTTTTATAAGTAAATGTTCACAAAAGCCACACAGTCTCAGTTCCAAGTATGGACAGATGAAAGGAACCAGTTTTCAAGACCATTTCCTCTTCCCTACAGCTCCCACTCACATTACACATACACCACTATTACACATACACCACTATTACACATACACCACTATTACACATACACCACTATTACACATACACCATTTCCTACCTCATACCTTGAACATACTCACTTTCAAGTTTTGATTAAAGCAGTCTGAAGAGTTCAAATCATTTCTCTTCACAGCTAAGGCATGTAGTATATCATGACGACACATTTCCTTCTTGCCTTTCCTCATTTTTTCACTTCCTTGATTTCTATGTATCTAAGTAGATGTGAACTTTCTGCTAGGAAGTATCTTTCAGCATGGTCAAACACGATCTACTCACGGTATTTCACTTGTTCCTTGGTTCCAGGCCTCTGGAATTCTACACTGTCTTGCTCTGTAGGCCTGTGGCAAACTGGTATCAGGTTCCTTTGGCCATCATTCTGGGCACTTCCTTTATCTTTTTCCTGAATTACCATGTTTTAATTTTTTATTTTAGAGGGACATATCCTCCAGTAGCTTTCAAAGAGACAGTGTATGACATGGAATGTTCTGGAGATATGGTATGCCTATTAAAGTCTTCCTTCTGCTCTTAAAACTGATGCACAGTTTGATAATATGATGTTTTAGTTTTATGTATTAATTTGACTGGGCCACACCATGTTCAAACATTTGGACAAACGTTATTCTAGGTGTTTCTATAAGACTTTTTCTGATGAGAGTAATATTTGAATTAGTAGCCTGGGAAAAGCAGAGTACAGTGGGCTTGAACTAAGAACTTGAAGATCTAAATGGAACAAAGAGGCTGGGGCCTCCTGCTATCCTTAGTCAAGATCTGGGTCCTTCTGCCTCAAACTCAGGTTGAACTGTCACATCTTCTATGGTCTGGCGCCCTGCTAGATTTCTGCTTGGAACCACACCATCAATTCTGTGTGTCCTCAGGGTTTTGAACTTGAACTAAATCACACAGTTGGCTCTCCTAGGTCTCCAGATTTCCAACTGAACAGTTTTGGGACTTCTTAGTTTCAAAAGTTCAAAGAGCTGATTCCTGACAATGAGTCTATCTCTCTGTCTACATTTCATTCTGTTTCTACACCTGGGGATGGGTGTCTAACTCCAACAACACTCCATTTTATATGTTATAATGTGGGTTGAAAAGATCTTTTGAGATTAAATCTCATGTATTGTGAGGACAAGGATGATCTTAAACATCTGATCTTCCTGCTTCCACTTCCAATGTGGGGCCTGCACTACTACACCAAGTTTGTCCATTTCTAGGACTGAGCTCAGGGTATGGGCATAGAAGGCAAGGACTATACTAAGCGAGCTACACCCTAACCATAGCTAAAGACAGTTGGAACGTTGAAGCCTTGTTGGCTCTGTTTTCTAAGATTCTAGTATTGTTTTTAAAAAGCCCCAAGATACTCTGATTCTGGACCTATTTTATATATGTTGTTAACTTTCTTATAACCTGGGAATTTTAAGGACTTTCTCATTTATTGTATACTTAAGTATACCATATTGGTACAGCTTATTGTGAGCTTTCTCTTTGAGTAACTACACCGAGTTCTCAGAATCGTTTTAGTTTGGGATACCAAGGCCTGTCTCTACACTTTCTCTTGCATGATCTTCCTCTCTACCTACTCTCCTCTCTCTTTTTACTGAAGCTCATGTTTTGAACTTCTTGGGTTGATCTTTTATTTCCTTATATTTTTCTCTTCTTTTAAAAATGATTTATTTTATTTTTATGGTTGTTATTGTTGTGTGTGTGTGTCACACATATGTGTGCCTGTGGAGTCCAGAACAGTGTCAGATCTGTAACTAGAATTACAGGCGGTTATGAGCTTCCTAATGTAGGTGCTAGAAACCGAACTCCATCCTCTGGAAGAGCAGTAAGTGCTTTTAACCCCCGAGTCTTCTCTTTAGCCTCCTGTAGGGAGAAGGTGAAGTCCTGAATATGTACTGTTCACATGGGCAAGGCCATGTCCAGGACCCCAATGCTGTAGACTCATGGGTATAGCAAAGCCTTTCTCAGGTCAGGCTCAGGAAAATTGCAAAGCCTTCCCTGATCCATTTGTGGATGCTGACAGTGTGTGTAGAAAATGTGGGCTGCTTCCTCTTCCGGGATGTTTATAGCCAAAGATGGCTCCCCTATGGAGACTACAGAGAAACCTGCCTCCTTGTTCCCTTGTACACATCAGCTTGGTCTCCTCCTTTAGCTCTCTACAAGAAACTTGCTCCCCAGATTGAGATTTATAAGAGATGTATGAAGCAGACACACTGAGTTTCCTGAATGCTGGTGCTTCTCCATCAGAATGCAGAGCGCACCAGACCTGAGCCTGTTTGGATGTGTGTCTGCTGTTTCTTCATTCCCGTCACCCCAGGCAGATCATGCCTAAACCTGTGTGTTGTAGCTCTACCTTATAGGCAAGTCTTCATTCTCATCTTTAAATGCTTATACTACTGTATTCCTGCTAAGATTGTTTTGTCTTCCATTGACCTTTCCAACTCTACTCTACCATTAAAAATTCTCCTATTTTTTTTTTTTTTTCGAGACAGGGTTTCTCTGTGTAGCTTTTGTGCCTTTCCTAGAACTCGCTTTGTAGACCAGGCTGGCCTCGAACTCACAGAGATCCGCCTGGCTCTGCCTCCTGAGTGCTGGGATTAAGGCGTGCGACACCAACACTGGGCTAAAACTCTCAGGCTTCTTTGTAGCTATTGCCTTTTTTTTTTTTTTTTAGCTGAGGATCGAACCCAGGGACTTGCGCTTGCTAGGCAAGAGCTCTACCACTGAGCTAAATCCCCAACTCGCCTATTCTTTATTTAGAAATACTGTTTTTCCAAATCTCTGTAAAATATAGGTTCTTCCTTTCTTTCCTCCTTCCTGAATTTTTCTCCCATGCCTCATCCTCTGATGCCCTTATTTCCTGTTTGTTCCTGCTTCCTGCACATGAGATCTACCTGTCTATCCTCTGGTCTTGGTGAGCTAATCAACTGCCATCAGTCACTTTAGAAAAGGGAGGTAAAGAGCTTGTCTCCCATGACTCTTATCTGTACATTTAATTTTTCTGAAGGCAATTTTTTCAAACTCTTTCTTGGGAGTATAAACACACTGCCAGAATTTGGGGAGCTATCTGGGGAAAGCTTGTTTTTTGTGGGTGTGAAGGTGCACGTGTGTGTCCTGACAAGTATTTTTACCATCACACTGGCTGTGCAGACTCTTCCTCCTTTGCTGCAGGGCTGAGGACAGTGGCCTGCCTGTGGGGGAGGTGCCAGGCTGTCACGACTTCTTGTAAATTATCAAAGGACCAGCCTTAATAATACACTTCCCAGGGGCTCAGAAGTGTATTATTAAGGCTGGTCCTTTGATAATATACAAGAAGTCTTGACTACGAACGGAAAAAGAATCTCAGCACACTGAGCTCTTTAGTCTATTTCTTTTATCCTCTCTCAGTCTCTAGCTTTACAGTTATATACCCAAACAATCGAAATCCTCCCCCTCCAGCCAGGTCACCAGCCTGAATCCTGCAAGGTCATAAAGGCAGGTAAGCGTTTTGCTCAGGCAGTGATGTGCCCAAAGAATGCTGGAAAAGCAGCTACTAATAGCATAGGAGAAACTCATAGCAGGAAACACTGATAATCAAAAGCCTAATATCAGCAAGACTCCTTGAGCCTCAGCTTGACCTCAGGAAGGCCCTTGGCTTCTTCCAGGTATTAGCTTGTCATCATCAGCTGAAATCTTACTTCATGTCACTGCGGCTTGTAGCAAAGTCTCTTCTCAGCATCCTGTCCTCAGCTCTGCCATGCACCTCTATCCGGTGGTCTTCCCTGGGTTTCTAATCTTTCTGCGCTCTGTGGGGTGGGTGGCTAATTTTGGTAATGTTCCTCACTGTAGGTTAAGAAAGCAGCAGCCAGGCTGGAGAGATGGCTCAGAGGTTAAGAGCATTGACTGCTCTTCCAGAGGTCCTGAGTTCAATTCCCAGTAACCACGTGGTGGCTCACAACCATCAATAATGAGATCTGGTGCCCTCTTCTGGCCTGCAGGCATACTGTATTCATAATAAATAAATCTTTGAAAAAAAAAATGCAGCAGCCTCTGATCTGCTCAATCTGACCCAGTCACACACTCTTAGCCATCTCCATTCAATCTTGGAGGCTTATTGCATTTTTTAAATTTTTTTTATTGTCATTTTAGAGAACTTTGGGAGAAGCACTTATAAATATTCAAGCTGAAGCCTAATATTTTATCTTAAGTGCATCATCTAAGTTTCATTAATCTGGTTTTGGGGGGAATAATTCAAGTACACTTTAGGGTCCAGCTACATTTTGAGCTGGTGATACACACACCTTCCACAGCAGATAGAAAGCACCAAACAACTGGGACTCTCAATCTCCCAAACTGAGACTTACCAACTTTGTAATGTATACAGCCTTCCAGGTCCCCGACTGTGATCCAACCCTGCTTCTTTTCCACTTCCGGGTCATTGTGCAATATTCTGTTTCTTAACCAGGAAAGATAGTAAACCCGGAGCTTATTCTTCTTTCCTGTTGGAATAACAGTTTTCAGCTCAAGCTCTGTGGTAACCTTTTCTCCTTCTCACCTCATCCAGATTGTTGCTGGCATCTGTGTGTCTGTGAGGGCAGATTAACCCATGTTCCTGCTCTGCCTCACTCCCACCTCTGTCAGGACGTGGAACAACAGACCCTACTGTTTTGTCAAAACCCACTAACTGTACTTTTTACCTTTAAGCAATTTCTTATTTGAGGAAGCTACTTATACTCTCTCTTCCCAGGTATGCCGAATGCGGTAAGTTCTAACTCTATGACAGAGTTCCAGAACATTCTAGCGCTAATCTTATGAAGGCATGTTGACAAATGGGCATTTTAGCCTACCTATGTGAGTTTTACCTCCTCTAATTTTCTCTCCCCTCTCTTTACCTCCTCTGTCACATCAAAGACAATTGTTAAAAGTTTCATTTAGCTGGTAAGACAAAGGAAGTTAACGGAAGAAAAAAAAACAAATTCAGTAAATTTGAGTTAGGGGATGATATTGGACAAAGTTATGGTGTTGAGGTCACAAAAGAATACTAAATAAAAACATCAAAAAGGAAAAGATGTGGACTTGGAATTTTAAAAATAGTTTAAAAGTTCCTTTTCTCAGGAAGATAAAACAACAGCTTGATGGCATGGAAGGCTTATGGAGAGCAAAAGGAATCCACTCCACTGGGTTATTTGAGTAGCAGAGAGAAAATGCATATCTCTATGGTTCTTTCTTAATGAGAAATTTAGGCTGGTGCCCTCTATCTCTCAGTATTTTCCATTCCTTTAAGGAGGTTTCTGTTCTACAGATGGGATGTGCACTAGAAGAGAATCCATGAGAGCGTTCCTCACTGATTGGACAGAGAGAGGACTGCAGCAAGGCGTATGCTAGGGGGAACACACAGTGCCATTAGTCTGTGTAAGCAGAAGCCTAGAGCCCAGGGGCTCAGGACAGCTCCAGGAGCAGAACCAGTGCTCCATCTTCTGGTGAGAATAGGACCTGAACAGTTCAAGAATCTTTCTTACTTTGATTATCTCTTTTCTCCCTTTGTGCTCCATGGTAAGCAGAGATAGGTCTACACTGAAGGATGTAGGTCTACACTGAAGGATGAAGACTAGTTATTAGCAACAAAATAGGGCCCGCTTGAATTTTCTGGTAGCATTTCCACTTTGGAGAGATGACAGACAGATGCATGGTTTCAGTCTTGGTTTGGGAGTGTAGGAATCAAGGAAGCCATTGGCCAGAAACAAAAACCACATAGAACTCAACTTAAATCAAGGTATAGGAACAATTTACTTGGTTAACCTTAATTTGCAATGACAAAAATCTAAACACTCAGGAGAGCAGTAAAGAAAAGAGGGAAATACAAGCCAAGGGACTGTGGTCTCTCAAACCACAGCACACCTGCAGAGTTAGACTTCCATCATCAAGGCTCAACCCAGAAGTCCTATGTGGGCCTCTTTGCATAATAGAGATGAATAGTAGAGCTCATAAACCAGGCTGCGTGATGGGAAAGTGTCAGAGCCATCAATACCGAATGCCCACACCTTATCCCAGAGACTCTGACCATGGTCTAGGGGACAGTTTGGGTTATCACAGCAACACATAAGTAGTACTGTTGGTTTCAAAGCTGATGAAATAAAAAGGGAGGAGTGTAATTTGTTCAACTTTTTCAAACACCATCAAGAAGAAAAAAACACTTTCTTATCAATAAATAGACTCCACTTGTATTAGTTGATAATGCGGCTTACTTGTCTACCAAGGCCTTTTCCCCATTTTAAAAACTAGTGATGGTATAGAAACGCACTGGTGAGGATGTCTCCACTCTATCCTCTTTCTAGAATAGGTTACCGAGAAGTACAACTGAACTTAAAACATCAGTGGATTATAAGCAGGCATCTTGAGAAAAAAGAGACTTCTGCTTGCTAATTCACCTGCCAGAGCCTTCATTTTGATAATCTTCATCTCAGAGTATGATAGTACCCACAGTGCAGACAGCTTAATAAGATTATGCCTGAGTTTTAAGGGATGCAAAAGCCAAAATGCACAACGTTTGTGATCAGGTCTGCACACAGGTAAGTCTTCTTGTGGAGGCCAGGCCCACCAGCATTTCAATATGCATGGGCGATCTCCCCCAGCTACAGTGCTGTGCATCTCCTGTGGTTTGCTGGGTAGGGAGTCTTCAGAGAGCAGGCTGTCACCTTCCCACACCTGGGGGTCAGCTCAGCTTGGTAACACACCTGATATCGTCACAAGAACATTTAGTCCTTCTAGCACGTCCATCTGCTGGAATCGCCTCCGGTTGATCAGATTGTAGACTTTGCCTTGGCCACTTCTGTCCAAAAGCATCAGGCCATTCTCAGTTCCCACCAGAAGGTTCACACCTGTGAATTTAAGAAGCACACAAGAACTGAGTTTTTATGGGCCTCAACCAGTTTTACCTGGATCCCTATAAAGCCCAGAAAACTGTTTCATGCCAATGTAAGCAAATGGGCAAGTAGGTGTTATGGTCAACAATGTAGGGGTAGAAGGCTCAGCTCACTAATTACATCACTGTGTGTTCAGCTTCTTTCTTCCTAGACACCCCCCCCCACCCCACACACACACCTACTCATTCAGTGGTTTCTGAGGTAGCTGACTTAGCCACCTTCAAAACACAGAAGTTTCCACTTCTGCACCGTGTCAGCATGGAGGCCTTGCCTCCCCCTCTCACATACACTGGAGGTTCTGCTCTCAGCAGGGGAGCTGATAAGCTAGTCAAGGAGAAGCTGAGTCATAGAAATACTGATTTTTAAAGAATTCTCAGTTACCTAATTCTACCCAGCACCCTGAAAGCAGTGGTCCTTATCCTTAAAGCTGAAAGATAAGTAATTTCATCTGGATAATTATAATCCTAAAAGTTCATACCTAAAGAAATTAGTCATCCACTTATTAAGATGTACCCCCATCAAGACATTCACTGTGCAGTGGATCTTAATCATCTCTTGGTATACATCTATCTTCTGAAAACATGAATACCTACTTGTCAATTCCTATCATATTAAATATGGTTATTTTGTTCTCCACATCTCATCTTTATACTGCAGAACCATTATGGCTCACATGGAAATAATTCCTAGGCTTCAATATTTGTCCCTGCTAACATAGCAAATGCCTTCAGCCTTATGACACCCCAATCTAAGCCTGGCAATGGAGATGGGTTCAGTTGGACCACATCCTGATTTCCCTATGATGCTGTAAGTAATATAGGCTAAGATCTAGATAAAGTATCCCACATCTGCACTAGGTTTGAACCCAGCTAGTGTCTTTAGATCTACTTGATGAGAACTTCATACTGATGTTTTCAACTGAAAAGGGAGGCTCATCACTTGCTGCATTTTCAAGTTTCACCCAGTAACTGCTGAGTCTGGGACCTTGGGTAAGTCACCAAAATATGCTGGGTTTGTTTTTCAGCTGTGAAAAGGAGATAATGTCACTGGACCCCATGCAGGATGCTACAAGGATCACAGAGATCGAATGTGGGGTGCCATGTTTATTGCTAGACACATAGTACCTGAGTGTTT